>NW_010173012.1:0-6145 GCF_000695765.1 Mesitornis unicolor | reverse complement strand
GGGGGGCTCTGCAATGCATAGAGAGAAAAAAAACAAACCAGGAGAGAAAAGAGAAACCCGAGCGTGAGCCGAGAAGTGTTAGGAACTAAGAAAGTGCAGCTTGGATTTGCAGGAGGCTCGGGGTGGAGGGGGGGATGCGTGTGAAGAAATAGCCTTCTCCGGCGCTCATTTCGTTTTCTGCATAAGAAAGAAAACACTCCGAGGAGGAGAAACCTTGGGAAGGTTGAGAACGGGGGGCAGAGGCAAAAAAAAGGCGGCGAGCTCAAGGCTGCGCTCGGGCAGCGGCGACGGAGGAACAATGGGAACCAACTCCCCCCGCAGCGGCGGAGCAGGGGCTTTGCGACGGGGACGGCGCCGCATACGAAGCAGCGCTCGGCGGAAAGATCCTCCCGATCCTCCCGGTGCCAACGCGTCCTCGGCCTCTTGTGGCACCGCGGTGGTGGCCGCAAATGGCAATCGCCCGCGGAGGCGGCGCTGCCTTTTCCGCAACCGGGTGGATCTTTTTTTTTTTGGAGGAGGAGGTCCTGGTTTTGGGGGGGAGTTTGCGAGTCGGCTGAAAGAGGCGACCGGGGAGAGAGGTTCGTGCGTGCGTGTCCCCAGCATTGTCCTCTGTGCTTCCCCGCGGGGAAGGTGGCACCCGAGCGGTGATGACTGGGTGTCTCTGGTGGCTTTCCAGCTGGGGTGGGAGTCGTGACGGTGATGCTCTGTCGCGACACACGATGGACTTGCAGGCTCCTCGGCTGGCAAAGGAAGGGATGGAGGGCGAGCAGGACGCCGTGGTTGTGTCGGAGGCCAGCAGTGCTGCACCCCCACGGTGTGGTGTGGCTGTCGTTTTGTGGTCCACGGGCGAAACCGGCTGTTGCCCAGCTGCAGGTACCGGTTGTGCGATTCACACCCCGGCGATGGTGTTTTCACGCTCATTTCCAAGGTGGCATCGCGGCGGCGCGCCCGGTTCCTCGTGCTGCACTTCGCGAGCTGCACACGGGCAAAGTTTTCCCGGCGCCGCGGCCTTGGGGGCTGTCACGAGTTGGTGCTTTCCTCAGCATCCCCATCCCGAGTCAGGCAAAAAAGCCAAATAAAGTGGATCCTGCCCCTCTCGATGAAGGCTGCGGCCTTTCCGCTCCCGCTGTGGGCAGGAGGTGCGGGCAGCGTGGTCCATGGGCATCAAGATGCTGCGTGATGGGACCGGTTCCTCTCCTGCTCTGTGCCCAAAGCTGCCCTGGGCAAGCAGGGACGTCCTCAAAACTTTGGTACCCAAGGGCAGGGATGCTGATGCTGCGCCCCAGTCGAGTCCTGTGTGCGGGGGACAAAGTGTTTTGGAGGCTGACAAGAAGTAAACCCTGGTGTTGAACTTGTCCTGGTTGAAAATGTGTGTGTTTGTGGGCAGATGATGGGCAGCGTTTGCCATTTTGGCAAGAGACAGTGGAAAATGTGTTCCTGATCGAGGCAAAGATAAGTTATGGAGTGTTTGATCATCCCTTATATTACAAGAATGGGGCAACCTCGGTGCCTTCGCGAGTATTTTTAAAAATAGAGATGAGCAGTTTACATTTATTGTCTTCTTTCTGTAGTTTCTCCAAGGGTTTTATAGTCAGCTTTTCTCGTTTTATGTCTTTTTCTCCTCACTCTCCCAACCTGCACATCCATATGGATACAGGACCAATGCTGACTTCAAATGCAGAGTCAGAAATGCTTGTTTCCAAAGTAACCACATCCAGATTTCACGTTTACTTCCTCTCTCCTCCGCTGTTGCTCCCTTGTCCTTCCCAACGCAAAACTCAATGGGAAAAGTCCGTCCCAGGTCCCAAAACAACGGCCACGCCATCAAGATTTTCCCTGCTTTTCTGCATGCGTCTTTGAGAAGCGAGCGCCGCCTTTTCCCAACCCAACCAGGCTTTCACTTTGCTGCTGAGGAAGCCAAGAGCCTCCTTTTGCCTCCCCAAAAATCTCACGTTTTGATGCCGGACGTGGGTTGGGGTGTCCCAAGAGTTTTGTTGTTCGCCACCACCCTGCCCAAACTCGTGTTGGTCTCTTCTAATGGCAAAGTGCTGTCAATCCGGTGATGCGACAGCCAAAATAACTCCCAAAAAAGTCATTTATCAGCTGCTCGGCGCACGGGTTTTCCACCAGATGGCCTTTAGAGGGCCAGGACTGATTATTTTCAGGGTTATGTTTTTTTAATGCAATCAAATAACGGCCCAAAATCGAGCGTTTCCTATGCGCCGGCTTGCGCGGAAAACTCTGTGTGGATTTACACCTCCCTTCTTGGTGAAAAGGGTTGTAGAAACTTCGTGAAATGTGCTAATGGGAGTAAACCGGGAAAGAAATGTGTGGTTTGCTGGTAGTTTAGCATCCTACTGGACTAAAGCTGGCTCTGGGGTGGCGTAAGAGAAGGTTGGGTAGGGATGCGGTGGTAGGTGTAGGGACACGGTGATAGGTGGAGGGATGTGAAGGCAACGTAAGCCAATGAGTAGGTTCTCACCAACGAGTAAGTTCTCACTGATAAGTTCTCACAACTGAGTAGGTTCTCACCAATGAGTATGTTCTCACCAATAAGTTCTCACAATTGAGTAAGGTCTCACCAATGAGTAAGGTCTCACCAATGAGTAAGTCCTCACCAACGAGCAGGTTCTCACCAATGAGTATGTTCTCACCAATAAGTTCTCACAATTGAGTAGGTTCTCACCAATGAGTAAGGTCTCACCAATGAGTAAGTCCTCACCAACGAGCAGGTTCTCGCCAATGAGCAGGTTCTCACCAATAAGGTCTCACAATTGAGTAGATCCTCACCAATGAGTAAGTTCTCACCAATGAGTAGGTCCTCACCAACGAGCAGGTTCTCACCAATGAGTAAGTTCTCACCAATGAGTAGGTCCTCACCAACGAGCAGGTTCTCACCAATGAGTAAGTCCTCACCAATGAGTAGGTTCTCACCAACAAGTAAGTTCTCACCAACGAGCAGGTTCTCACCAATGAGCAGGTTCTCACCACTAAGGTCTCACAATTGAGCAGGTTCTCACCAACAAGCAGGTTCTCACCAATAAGTTCTCACCAGCGAGCAGGTTCTCACTAACAAGTTCTCACATTTGAGCAGGTTCTCACCAACGAGTTCATCCTCACCAATGAGTAGGTTCTCACCAACAAGTTCTCACAATTGAGTAGGTTCTCACCAACAAGTAAGTCCTCACCAATGAGTAGGTTCTCACCAACGAGCAGGTTCTCACCAATGAGTAAGGTCTCACCAATGAGTAAGTTCTCACCAATAAGTTCTAACAGTTGAGTAGGTTCTCACCAATGAGCAGGTTCTCACCAATGAGTAAGTTCTCACTAACAAGTAAGTTCTCACCAATAAGTTCTCACAATTGAGTAGGTTCTCACCAATGAATAAGTTCTCACCAACAAGCAGGTTCTCACCAATAAGTTCTCACAATTGAGTAGGTTCTCACCAATGAATAAGTTCTCACCAACAAGCAGGTTCTCACCAATAAGTTCTCACAATTGAGTAGGTTTTCACCAATGAGCAGGTTCTCACCAGTGAGTAAGGTCTCACCAACGAGTAAGTTCTCACCAATGAGTAGGTTCTCACCAACAAGTTCTCACAATTGAGTAGGTTCTCACCAACAAGCAGGTTCTCACCAATGAGTAGATTCTCACCAACGAGCAGGTTCTCACCAATGAGCAGGTTCTCACCAATAAGGTCTCACAATTGAGTAGGTCCTCACCAACAAGTAAGTTCTCACCAACGAGCAGGTTCTCACCAATGAGTAAGGTCTCACCAACAAGCAGGTTCTCACCAATAAGTTCTCACAATTGAGTAAGTTCTCACAATTGGGTAGGTTCTCACCAACGAATAAGTTCTCACCAACGAGCAGGTTCTCACCAATAAGTTCTCACAATTGAGTAAGTTCTCACAATTGGGTAGGTTCTCACCAACGAATAAGTTCTCACCAACGAGCAGGTTCTCACCAATAAGTTCTCACAATTGGGTAGGTTCTCACCAACGAGTAAGTCCTCACCAGTGGGCAGGTTCTCACCAATAAGTTCTCACAATTGAGTAAGTTCTCACCAACGAGTAGATTCTCACCAATGAGTGGGTTCTTACCAATAAGTTCTCACAATTGAGTAAGTCCTCACTAATGAGTAGGTTCTCACCAACAAGTAGGTTCTCACCAATAAGTTCTCACAATTGAGTAGGTTCTCACCAATGAGTAAGTCCTCACCAACGAGCAGGTTCTCACCAATAAGGTCTCACAATTGAGTAGGCTCTCACCAACGAGTAAGTCCTCACAAACGAGTAAGTCCTCACCAACGAGCAGGTTCTCACCAATAAGGTCTCACAATTGAGTAGGCTCTCACCAACGAGTAAGTCCTCACAAACGAGTAAGTCCTCACCAACGAGCAGGTTCTCACCAATAAGGTCTCACAATTGAGTAGGCTCTCACCAACGAGTAAGTCCTCACAAACGAGTAAGTCCTCACCAACGAGCAGGTTCTCACCAACGAGTAAGTTCTCAACCTCAGGTTTCCTACTCCAAATCCCTCCATTGATGTGATTTATGGACGTCGGTGTCCTAAACAAAGTGGTTTTAGAAGCAGCCGACGCTCCAAAAAGGGGACGTGCCTCATTTTCCCTCCTGAAACGTGGCTCTTTGCTCCGATACAAAGAGATATCAATTCCTTCAAGCGTTTCTTTTGCCTGAAGCCAAAGCGTACTGACAAATTCCACCCAGGCTTTCACGACGAATGAACTCGAGGCAAAAAAAAAAATCATCATTCACTTGTTGTGTTAAAATCACCCCTCGGGTGAAACGTTGACCTAATTCTTCAATTTCTATTGGCATCCAAAGGAAATGTGCTGGCCCTGGCCCCATTTCCCCTTACATTTTATACTTAGGGTGACCCGGCGTGGATGGAGATGCTCCTGTTTCGAATCTCCTGCTTTGTGACACTAAATTCACTGCTAAAAATCGAGTCTATTATTATCGAGTAACTGTAAACCCCAGCGTCTTTCTGACAGCGTCTTCTCAATTCGTCGATGGCGATGCCCATACGCGCTGTAATTTTAGAAACGCTCCCAAGTATTCGAACGACGCGGGAAACCGCTCTAAATTGCTACCCCAAATCGCAGCAAAATAGCGGTTGTCAACCAGAGAAGCTGAAGGAACGGCACCGGGAGAGTTTCAGCGTGAAACGCTGAATTTATCCCTTATTTTTTTTGCCTTTTTCCTTATTGCTTTCAGTTCCCCCCCCCCAATATCATTGCGTCTCCTATTTCTGGGTATCCCACCGCGTACCTTGCGCCGTTGCCGTTTGGGTCGAAGTAGGAGCAAGGTTATGTTTGGATATGGGGGATTTCTGCAAGGAAAGTAGATGATAGCAATATCAAATGGACTAAAGCTAATTATGATTAGTTAGGTGGAAAATGGCCTTTTTTGGGCTGGAAAGTGGCCTTTTTGGGGCTGGAAAACGAAAAAATCGAGTCTATTATTATCGAGTAACTGTAAACCCCAGCGTCTTTCTGACAGCGTCTTCTCAATTCGTCGATGGCGATGCCCATACGCGCTGTAATTTTAGAAACGCTCCCAAGTATTCGAACGACGCGGGAAACCGCTCTAAATTGCTACCCCAAATCGCAGCAAAATAGCGGTTGTCAACCAGAGAAGCTGAAGGAACGGCACCGGGAGAGTTTCAGCGTGAAACGCTGAATTTATCCCTTATTTTTTTTGCCTTTTTCCTTATTGCTTTCAGTTCCCCCCCCCTCAATATCATTGCGTCTCCTATTTCTGGGTATCCCACCGCGTACCTTGCGCCGTTGCCGTTTGGGTCGAAGTAGGAGCAAGGTTATGTTTGGATATGGGGGATTTCTGCAAGGAAAGTAGATGATAGCAATATCAAATGGACTAAAGCTAATTATGATTAGTTAGGTGGAAAATGGCCTTTTTTGGGCTGGAAAGTGGCCTTTTTGGGGCTGGAAAACGACCTTTTTAGAGGCTGGAAAATGTCCTTTTTGGGGCTGGAGAGCATCCTTTTTTGGGGCTTGTGAATGGCTGTTTTGGGGCTGAAAAGTGGCCTTTTTTGGGAAAATGCTCTTTTTTGGGCTGGAGAATATCCTTCTTGGGAGCTGGAAAATGGCCTTTTTAAGGGTG
>NW_010173011.1:0-9679 GCF_000695765.1 Mesitornis unicolor | reverse complement strand
GCCCTTCCTGAACCCATGCTGACTGGGCCTAGTGCTACAGTAAAAGTCTGAATAAAAATAGATCGATTTTTCTCTTTCTTTTATTGTTGTTTTCTTCTCTCCTTGCCTACATTTGTCTTGTTTCCTTATAAAGGAAGTTGGCTTGACTGCAATAATAGCTCCAGTCCTTTTGAAATAACTGTCTCTGTTAACTCTCCCTCACCCAACCGTCCCTACAAGGAACAGTTGTTACCATCTTAAAATATACTAAGCTGGTTGTTGTTACAAATGGATTTTCCTTCTTTCCCTGTATCTTTAGAATTAATTTGAAATACCTGGAATCACGTACTAGCCTAGAGATTAAACTGGCCAAAGCCTGTATGCTTGAAACTGCAAACCTTGTTTAGCTGCTTAGTGTCATAAGCAGGCTACCTTCAACTCTCTTAATCTGTAATTGTATTTGTATTCAGTGTTTCTCCCCTCAGAACAACACTGTTTCTCTAACGCAGCACTGTGTAAATTAATTTTCAACATCTACACATTTAAACCAGGTAACCTAGTTTATTTTCCTAAAGTCACTCTATTCCAGAGTCTTAAACTGGAAATGAATACTCTATTTTCTCCTAATATCCACAGTCATCTCACATAAATGTTTTTGCTGGCTTATTAGTCATCACACACATTCATTTCCAAAAAAAGTGCATGGAAATTGGTATGGAAACACTTTCAAATTAATGTTCCAATTCTCAGATGTAGAACCCATAATAAAAGAGTATTCTCCATACTGCACTTGTTAACACTGCTGTAATTAGGATTTCAACAATCAGAGTTACTATCTAAATTTCAACAGTCATCTTTCCACAGTTATATTAATCAGGAGAACATCACAAGGTAAGCAGTATCATATGGTTTCAGTGAATAATTATTTTTTGAAATTGTCTTCCCTTCAGTATGCTACACTGAATGTTAAAAAGTAGCCTTGCTAAAGCAACTTTACACCATCAACCTTACATAATACATTAAGCCTTTTAAAATGCAAAGAAAAATTTTCAAATATCTTATATTTAATTAGAGGATACTGAATGTAGAATGCCTGAAGAGGCATTCTACAGAATTTCTTCATTTTCTCGAATGAGTGGTACAGCCGAGCGGTTATTCGCATGCCTGGCCTTCTATCTGACAATATATTCTTAAAGAAATTATTAAACATTCTGTAGGCCACCTTCCGCACACAGCATCCCTCTTTTGTAAAATGTAGAATTAGATGTGCTTTTTTGAGACTTTTCAGTATGAAGCTGTAGCCTGTCTGGATTGCTCTGAATGACAGCCCTGCCTCTGAGCATAATCACTGGTTCCTCCAATTTGGTTTCATCTGCAAGCTCCATGTGACCGCACTCACTGACTTCCACAAGATTACTGCTCTGGATGTTAAAGAGGACAGGTCCTAGGTCAGATACTGGCAGTGCTCCACTTGGTACTGCACCCAGACAGAATAGGGTGAATTGGCCACTGCACTCGGAGCCTTACCATGCACACCCATTTGTCCACCCATCCAGGCTGCAGCACACTAACTTGGATAGAAGTGTGTTGTGAGAAACAGCACTGATAATCTTGCTAGAGTCAAGGTAAGTGACATCCACCACTCTCCCCTTATCTACCAATCAAGTTGTTTTACCACAGAAGTTAATCAGGTTGGTGAGGCATGATTTACTTTTGATAAACCAATACTGACTGTTACAAATCACCTCTTTTCTTTCAAGTGCCCAATGATTTTCATTGGGACAAAAGCTACAGTGAGTTACCTTCTGTTACCTCCAGACATCAGTGACACGAGCACTTAGACCACACCTTGACTAGGAGATCACTTAATATTATATAGCTGAATATGGCCTGTCCAACTCTGAAATCAGATTAAGAACTCACACAGGCTGAAGTGCCAACCCTGACTTTGACATAAATTTTCAGCTGCAAGTGAGTGCTCAATCTATTTCTGAACCACTGCATTAAATGACAGGATGTCTCTATTACATGCTACAGTTACATTAAATATTTTTATTAGCCATTAAATGACAAAACTTTGATGCTTCTAACCATACTTCAATCAGTGTAACAAATAAATCGAATTTTAAATTTATGGTGTTATGATAGAAAAAGTCATTTTGAATGGCTAAAAGCAAAATGCAAATCTGTCATCCAAGACAATTAGGAAACAACATTTCTCTTATTCTAACTACATATGTGTATTTTTCATAAAAGTCACATGAAGATCAACTGTCATTCTACGGTACCAATATCCATCAAATGACAGCATTTCCCATCATCAGCTGTTTGGTATAATGGAAATAGAGCCCCTGGAATACAATGCTTAAGCAGGATAAATTACTCCCATTTCAGAAATAAATGTCTCAGCTTCACCTCAACATTTATTTCCTATGAATGCCAAGGGGATGCCAAGACATTCATCTAACAGTGGAAGGACACTATCCTGCTGCAACGTCCTATTCTGACATCCCCTCTTAAATCATCCAAAGCCCATTATCAACCCTGATCTGATTTCCAGAATTCTTACGCCCACAGCTTAAAGATACACTTCCATGGATATAACATTGTGACTTCTCAATAGCACACAGGAAGATTGTGAGGTGAGAAGAGAAAAACGTTATGCTTTCTGCATTGTTTTGGGAAAAAAAACCTCAGACAAAACCATACTGAAGTGCAAAGCTTCATCTTACAAGGTGGGTACCAAGTTCACTGGGATGAATCCTAGACAATACTCACAAGAAGGAGCCTTTTAGAGAACATCTTACCTTGAAAATCTGTGTTCTCTTATGTCATGGCCTTCTGCCCTTATCCAGTGTCAAATGTGCGAGGAAAAGTGGGTCAACACTTTCAGTTTTTAATGTCTGATTCAAATAAGGGGCGACACCAAATTTTTTATCATTTTGGTTGACTTGCTTTTTGAAGGCCGATAACTATGCTTACTTTATGTTTATGAACATAAACCAAATATTTTAGTGGATGGCCCTCCCCTCTGCAGAGATATGAGCAAGAATACAAGTCTTGTAGCAGCAAGCATTTGGCTGAATGCTCTCCTCTGATATAGGACACAACTAAGCACAGAGTGTTGAATCTATGTTCAGTGTGTACAATAACATCAGCCATTTCATCTGAACAAGACCGCTGACCTTCCCTTTCATAGCTGTCTCTTTCAGATTCTGAGAACTTGGCCTAACCATTCTTCTAACCCCATCTATTCAGACTGGCTCCAGGTCCAGGATCAAACTGATAAAACTGAAGGAAAAAGAAAATATTCTACCAGATACTGCAAAAAAGATACAATACATCTCCTTTAGGGAAGTGTGTTAATTCTTTTACAGGGCTTATTATCAAACAGTAATAGAAACAGTCAAAAGTGTATGGGTTTTGTCACACAAAGGAGATGGTGACACATATCTTAGTACAAAACAAACGTGCACTGCCTTTTTTTCATCACAGAGGACATACAGATTGATTTATTCATGAGGAACTTGAAAATAGTAAACACAAATCAGGATCACAGCTAAGAGATTAGTAAAATGAAGACATCACAGCCTACATCTATTTGGAGCCATAAAAATAAAATACTAACAGGACACTATGAATAACATCTTTTGTCTCCTAATGTTTTGATCCTTAAAGCATTTTTTCTGTCATGTGCATTACAAAAATCTACTTTTCCATGTCTAGTATAATGGCAGTACAGAAAAGGTGTCGTCTTCTCTTTTTAGGCTTAGCTGAAAGCAACCTCTGAAACCCTCTTTGAGCCTTTTTCTCCGATTGGTCCAGCTTTAAAGTTGACCTTCCTCAGTTGCAAATGTGACTGTTAAAGCATTGTGACAGAACTACATCCCCAATGATATTATTATCATTATCATTAAGATTCAACTAATATTCCGTGGTAGTTTGTCCATAAATGGAGCCTGACCTTCAAGATGCTGACAATCATTTAATCTCAAATAATTTTATTTCATAGATTTAGAATAGGGGCATCCTGGAATTAATTACCAATTAAAAATAAAATAATAATGTGAAAGTTATATTCACATAGGACAGGGGAATAAAAACCAGGAAAACCAGAATAAAACCAGGAAACAGGCTGCCATTGAAAAGAATATAAAGATTTCCACTTGACATGGAAGGATTTTAAACACGAGCATTCCATTTGTGTCTGTGTGGAAATATCTTCGGTTCTACAGAATCTGATTTAAAGTTATTATAAAACCTGGAGCCACTCCTAAGGCTGCTAGATCTTTAGTGGAACATGCCATATGTGCATGCAGGTAAGTGTTTATATCCCTCTTTCTGCATTTGGTAGGGGGAGATGAGTCCTCAAAAACCATAGCTTGGCAAAAATAAGAAAAGCTCATCCCAAGTTCCGATCTTGTCAAAAAGGAAAGAGAAATCCTAAAAGCCAAGAGCTGTGCTGGTGCATGAAGTGCCAGCATCAAACTGATTTTCAAAAATGCTACAAGACAAGCAAGCTGGACAGGAGAAGCTGCATCTTTTGCTCCCTGGATTGAAATATACAGCACCTATGTCCCTAGCAAATTGTTAAAAAGATACTGACATTTTAAAAACTGCTTTTCTGCACACAGAGCCTTTAATAAGCTTTTTACAATTGTTATAAACTATTATGTTTTTTCCTAATATTTCTAGTGGATTTATACACAACCTCTACGCTTACAGTACTAACATTCATTTCAACGTTGTTTACCAATACTTGACACACAAGTAACGCTATGCTTGAAGATCTCTAGAAGAAATAATACAAACAATTTTTAAAACCACCCCCACTGCTATGTTATGTTTGCAGGTGCTTCTCCACCCATCCACAAGGATGGTGAGGGGTCTGGAGAACAAGCCTGATGAGGAGCGGCTGAGGGAACTGGGGTTGTTCAGCCTGGAGAAGAGAAGGCTGAGGGGAGACCTCATCACCACCTCCAACTGCCTCAAGGGAGCTTGTGGAGAGGTGGGTGCTGGTCTCTTCTCCCAGGTGATGGGGGATAGAACAAGGGGAAAGGGCACCCAGCTGTGCCAATGGAGGTTCAGGTTAGAGATAAGGAGGAAGTTCTTTACTGAGAGGGTCGTCAGAGGCTGGAACAGGCTGCCCAGGGAGGTGGTGGAGTCACCATCCCTGGATGTGTTTAAAGAGCGGGTAGATGAGGAACTTAAGGATATGGTTTAGGGGGTAGACAGGAGCGGTTGGACATGATGATCTCAGAGGTCTTTTCCAACTGAGCAATTCTGTGATATGGATAGACAAAATTCAGTTCTCTTGTACTGCAGAAGTCAGATATGTCCATAATATTTCCTTATTTTACCCCATATATTAAACAGCATATACTTTACTAGCTACTTTGGCAATATACAGCCACAACTACTGTAAATTCATAGCATCAAGTGCGTGCAGTAATACATATTTCAAGGACCGGATAACACATTTTTGAAAGGAACACAAAAATTCAGGCTTATAAATCTTTGTTTTTTCAGATTTAAATCTGATCTGTAACTAAGTTTTAGAATTTAAACCAGTAAAACTAAGACACAGGAGGATGCAATAAATAAATACTACTTGGGACAATAGGATGCTTTTAACTTAGGATTCTTTCAAATCATCTTAAACAAGTTAGAATATGTGGCAGAGTATTTATAAGAAATCTTTAAAGACTTTGTCAGCGTCGTGCTACCTTTCACTGAAGTGCAGCCACCTCTGGGATAAACACAAACATCTGTTTAGCAGTACATACTCTCCAAAGCAGTTCAAAGAAGTTTCCAAAACTGCAGTGACACGGTAAACAAACCGAGTTCAACTGGGCTGCCACCAATAGCCTTGCAAAAGTCAGCACGGATTAAGTGCAGCACAGGTCTGAATTTTATTTGTGTTTGTATGACAGCAAAAACTAAGCAAGTAATGAGTTTCATCATAAAACACACAAACATTTCTGAAAGTAGAAAGAACAGAAACAGCCAGATTACATACCCCTGTCAGTATGGTCAGATCCAGTTATACCCAATGAGGAGGTGATAATATCATCAGTAAATGTATAGATTTTCTTGTGCAGTTGTGCCCCAGGACTTCAAAACAGAATGCGTCTACCAATGTCTCTGTTACTTGAAGTGTGTGCAATGTACACATAAATGTAGAGGCATGTGCAGAAATGCTAGGGTTGGAAGTAGGTACTTGATGATCCCCCATATCACTTATTCCTTATCCTAAAGCCAAGCACAAACCCCAGATGTGACCACATTCACCTCTGCGACACTGGTAAACAGCTAGCACCCAACTCCCAGTATACCACTATGTTAAGTATTTATGTAGCATTTTATTAGAAATTCAATGAATGCAAATTGTTGCAAAGATGATTTGTAAATGTTTCCTCCTAATTTTAAAACACTGCATAGCAGTGCTATGAATTATACAGGTAATTTTGTACTATAGCTCAAGGAGACTAGGCAATGTGTTTGTATAATTCTGTTCGGATCAATAAGGCTTGAGTAATAACTAAACCCATAAAGACATAAGGAGCCTTCAGGGAATCTATTTTTACTATTAAGGAACTGGTTTTGTACCCAATTTAAACGTACAGTAGAGAAATCATTACATTTCTGGGATTCTTGTTAATTACCTTGTTATGTATTTTACATTTGTAACAGCTCTCACAAGGACAAAATTAAGCATTGGATATCCATTCTTTGGAAAACCACCTGAAGTGTTTGACTAATATATATAAGCTGTCCATACACATTGATTTTCTTTTTAATGAAGTATATTTGGAAGCACTACAGGAGCACCATAGTTTTCAAGTCCAACACTTGCTGTCTGTGAGATTAATATTATAAAGCATTGAAATCAACAAGATAAGAAATTATAGATAAATAATACCTCTTACACTGTCTCCTGATATTAGCACTGTATTTCTAGCAAAGAAGTATATTAAAAGGGGTAGGTTACAAATAAAATAATTAAAATTAAGCATCTCATTAGTTCTGTTACATATTCCACTAGGACTCCATAAAACACACTTATGTACAGTAGAATTAAACCTAAAACTCCATTCTGCATTAACCTTCCTATTTTTCAAGGTGAGTTTTTTCTTAAAGTAGTGCCAGGTTTAATTTGCAGAACAGGATGCAGAGAAAGGTATCCATCCTCTAAATGAAAGCAGCATTCGCTGCCACATCTGTTACACTCAAATCCCCCACAACTCCAGAGACTGCAGTCACGACTACAGCTAACTGCACATTAGAAAAATAGAATTGCCAATAAGTACCTATTAAAACTTGGAAACTTGCTATATTTTGTTGCTCTTCTTTTTCTTTCTCCCTCTTGATGAGGATTTCACCTTTTATTCCTCTCCACTTCAAATTTTGTATTTGTTTATACCAATAGAAATATCTGTTGTCCTTTCACTTCCATTTATGGAGTTTTACCTCACACTTCATTCAGTCACTTCTTCAGTATATAACATCTGCTGTAATGTCAGCTGCTTCTGAACCGTTCCTCTCTCATTGAAATATTCTGTCTATCCTCACATACAGCTAATCACAGAAAGGCAAAGCAGATCACCTGCTACCCAAAGCAAAGCATCTGCCCTTTTTTGGGCTGCTATTCCCTTGATAAGCCGGATGCTCTGCTGCTTGCACATACCAAGGTTTTTTTAGAGGGAGCCTTGGACTTCCTTTTCAATATGCATCCCTCTAAGTACTGGTTAAACTTGCTCAATCTCTCTAATTGCTAACTGATAAAAATCAGTATTTTCTTCCTATTTTCCTTCACCAGCCTTATTGGTGCCTTAACTAGGGGAGGAGGAAGCCTGCTATTGACATTTGGGTTCTTCAAGTCCTCTTCCAGCACGTCTCACAAGCTCCAACACAGATGGGATTTTTCCAGGTAACACCAGAACGAAACCAAGGTGATTTCTACCAGGTTCATCCACACTGAGAAACATTGCTAAAGCACACTTTGTTGACTTTAACCAGAGAAAACTTATGCCGCAGGCAAATCAAATTATTTAGGGGAGCTTGCTGAGCCCATGCCACAGCTCAGGGATATCAGGTCCCCAGTTGTAAAATAAGGGGTGAGTATGTGTAAAGGGATGGTGTCTGGGGAAACATCACCTCTCAGGCAACACACCCCAACCACCCTTTCCTCAGCAGAAGTACAACTTGCCCACATTATGGTCTCCCACATTTCTGGTCCTGACACTTGGCTCATTCCACTTCCTTGGAAGAAGGAATCCCACTCCTCATCAGAAAGGCTGCAAAATTCAATTTTGTACAGTTTTTGGAGGATCCTGGGACAGCTCTAACTTCAGTCACACTACTTCTTGAAAAAAATCAATGAGCTACTGTGGTACTTGCCCACCTGCAGACTCTAAGGGAAACATGACAATGGATAAAAAGTTACATAGTAAATCGAATGTATATTCAACATCATTGACTAAAGAACTTCCAGTGTTCAAAAAACCTATAAGCAGTTGTCAGATTATTTGGAGCACATAGCAGAGCATGGTTTTTTACATTTATCCTGCATAAGCTTCAACAGAAATAGGCTATCACATTTCCGCAGAAATCTCAGTAAAAACAAGATTGAAACAAATAGTCAGAAGGAACATCAAAGTGCAGAGCAGCAAGAGCTTGCTCTTCTGAAGTTATCAGTTTTCATTACTGACATACAGTGATGAGAAATACATAAGGCAGTATCAGATGCAGTCATGTAAATCAAGAACTGAGAACTATAGTTCTGGGAAGGTGAGGTGGTCAGCTACAAAACACAAATGCTGCAGTTAGCAATGGAGGAGAAGTCTTCGACTGCAAGCTTAAATACTAAATTTCTGTCTAGTTCCTTCATTTTAATAGGTATTCAGTGCTGGTAACTATTCATAATTATTACTGCAGGTGGTTATGGGTACTGAGGGAAAAACAACCCACAACCGAAACACATTTGAATGTTCAGACCATAAAACGTATTTGCCTGAACTGTGGTCAAGTGTTGACCAAAGAATGCTAAAGCTTATTGTTCTACAGACATGCATTTGCCAGCTTTGAATTTGTTTGGCGAAGGAAAACACAAACTAGGTCACATCCTAACAAAATTGTTGATCAGGTTCTGATCTGCAAGCCAACATACACATTCACTATAAGCACCAGAATTATCACGGAGCACTCCAGGGTACCCTGTCATTTAGTGCAGTGACTATTTCAGTGTTAATATTGTTGTGTAATATTTGCATTGCAAGAGCACCAAAATTAAGGTCATGTGAAAGTACAAAGAGAATTTTTCTAGGTAGGTGTAAAAGCCAAATATTCCAGCATTCATACCAGGCTACTCATTCAACAGCCTAGCGTGGAAGCTCCAGTCACTTAGCACTCTACACAGCTGAATTTGTGCTTCTGTTGTTGCCTAAATCAACATTATAAATGGGCTGCGAATTATATTAAAAATTTTATGACCATTTTAAACAGTTCTCCCTCCTCCTCCAATTAAAGATGAAAGCATTTAAAAATCCACCACACAGCTCTTTTCCTTTAAGTATGCTCATCCATAACCTAAGGCTGGCAGGATGAAGAAAAGCTTGTAGAAAGTTATGACACATTTCCCTTTGAAGCAATTCAAAGGTTCAGATATAGCACTTCATCCATTTTAATAACACCTTTAGGA
>NW_010173010.1:0-1018 GCF_000695765.1 Mesitornis unicolor | reverse complement strand
TAAGGCACTTCTTTTGGTGGGGGGGCTAAAATCCTGATGAGCTAACCTGTAAGTCGCTGTGTCGGAGACCCCGCTTGGTTGGGCTTAGGTGAAGCAAAGGAGCCTGCCTGTCAGACGGAGCGAAAGTTCCGCGTGGTTGGGCTAGGGAATTCCCCGGTATTTGGAGCCTAGGCGCTGCCCGTAAGGCGAATGTGAAAGCAACTGCAGGGTTGGCATTGGTATTGATATTGGTAAAGAACCCGTGAGACAATCACAGGGTTAATAGAGCTAATATTAAGTGGATCTGCAAAAAAACAAAACAAACAAAAAAAAACTAAAAAAACCCAACCAAACAGAAAAAAAAGCCAAACTCTGCAAAGTCCATCTCAGGAAAGGGTGATCAGCTAATCTGAATTTCTGCATAACACAAGCAGTCAGGTGCCACTGTAATAATTATACTCATAATTAGTCTAGTATGCTACTGGTACCAGTCAAGGAGTTGTGGTCACGGTGGAGCACATCTTTCAGAGAAATATCAACCATTGCAGTCATAAGTTGTTCTGGTGATTTAAAACTGGCATTGCTTTCCTAGACTGACATTGTTTGACACTTACAGAGCCAAGTGGCAAACATTGGTGAGGTGTGGAGGTTTTTGAAGTGGCTTTTCATGCAAATGAAAAGCTGAAAAGATGAATTTTCAGAAATTTATGGAGAGAGATCAATTTATTGATCTTTTTGATGACTCCCGTAAACTTCAGGCTGCTGCCTACTCAGTGCACTCTGGTGCAGAATTGAACCATTCACTGTATATTTCAGAAAAAAAACATAAAAATAATTGTCTGAGTGACTTGATGGTTTATTAGCCACAACAGAACTGTTTTATACTGTGCTCTAGAATATATTCCTAATGGGTTCAGAGGCTTTTACATAATCTTCTCTGGTTCATTTTCTAGAGAAAAAAAAAAAAAAAAAAAAAAAAAAGTAAGGAGGCGAACCCAGCTGAGCTTTTGGTAACAATAAAGCTGGGAGAAAAGGAAGT
>NW_010173009.1:0-2842 GCF_000695765.1 Mesitornis unicolor | reverse complement strand
TGAGTATTCTCATCCAGAGTTAAGTTCCCTTTTTAAACACCTTTCTTCACTCAAGAAGAGATTTCCAAACATACTGACAGGACAACTACATATAAGATTTTGTGCAAAGAAGTGGAGAAGCAATAGCGTGCCTACAGGGACAGTGCCTGACAAGACATCCTCTAGCAACAGCAGCCACATCCCTCACCACAGTCATTACAGAGCCTGTGCTGGAATCACTGCTGGAGTTTCTCCCTGGCCTGGGGAGATAATAAAAATGCTCCTGTACCTAAGGCCTGGTACAGGGCAAGAGAGGGACAAGACAACCCCAATGACAGAAACTGAAGTATGCAAGGAGGTCATTTTAGGCTACTGCTATAAATGGCACAGCAGCACATCAAAGCAGGCTGTATAACTAAAAGCAGCACTACCTGAATTAGTTCAATTTCAGAATCCGTAGTACTGTGACATTACAAGTCCCATATACTGTAGGCATTTACAAAACATATGGTTGTGTAATCCCTAGGCTACCTTATAAAGAATATTGAGACGACATTTTCATTTTAGAACCTTTTTCCTTCTAGAAAGATGAGTTTCTTGTGTATCTCCACAAGAGACCTAATGTTATATTAACATACTCTTTCTAAGCCCTACAGATCTAGCCTTTCTTTTTGCTTCTTAGTTACTCTTGCTTTTCTGTTCTCAGTTTTTTCTCACTTTTACTCTTCTGATTCTCTCCCCCATCCCACTGCAAGGGGAGTGAGGGAGCAGTTGTGTGGTGCTTAGTTGCCAGCTGGGGTTAAAGCATGACAACTGATTAAAATGATAGTTAATTTTTTAAAAACTAAGCATCCAGTAAATAGTCTATTTTATTTCTTTTCTAGTGTTTAGAAAAGCTGTATAAAAATGCATCTTCTGTATCTTCAGAGTATCTGGAAATTTTACACCTACGCTGGTCCTTGAGATTTAGCATCTCAGCTAGAAAGCCAATCACCTCATTGTAGGATGTGGCAAAGCAAAATCCTTAGGTTGGCTGTAGTCATCACAACTTGAGCTACCAGCCCGAGGTCGCACAGCCTGGCAAACATCTACAAGGAACCAGCCTGGCCACAATGTGTCAGAACAAGATATAAAAACCATCAACCCAATTTCTCCAGAAAGAGCTCCCGCTTTTCACATGGGCAAAGAATTGGGAAACTAAAATACTGTGTTACACCTGCCACTTTCAGAAAACAAGCCAAAGTCTCAGGAGTTTGTGGCAAAGCTCTTCTGAAGCTGCTGTACTTCAACGGGTGCTTTTTCTTTGGAAAAGTCATACTGGTGCCATGTGGGCAAGAGCACTTTTACTTTACTTCCATTTCTGTGCTAAAAACAGAAACTGCCTGCATCAGTGTACAGGAGCAACATGTGATCCAACACCATCACCTGTCAGTTTGTCATCATACACCAGCCAGTGCTTGGTGTACGCTAGAGACACAGGCTCATAAGGATTTCAGTCAACTGACCAATAGTGCCAGCATAAGTGGCAGGTTTGGAGGCTGAGGGGCTCAGAAAGACTTCAAACTACTTTCCGAGAACGGCTTTCCTTCAGCATTTAACAGCCATACCTATCTCTTAATTTTGAGCATTAGCAGATCAGGAGGCCTATCTGTCAGAGGGTTTCTAGGCATATCTCCAGCAGTTTTTGTGAAGTTCAGCATGAAGATATCAAAAGCTAAGATGACACTATCTACATAGATGAACAGAACATTCAAAGTTGTGTGCATGCTGGTCAGAAACACAAAGGTTTTAAGATTTTCAAGAAAAGCTTAACTTCACAAACCTCACTTCAGGACCCTTCTCGCACTACCAGATACTGGCCAAACTCAGAGGGAACAGTGCTCTCCAAGGACACCCTCCAGACTAAACAGGATGAAAAAACATTTCTTACAGTGTATGCACTTCAGACTTGCAAGGGACCTTCTCTTCTCAATTTGCTTTCAGCAGGGGATCATGTTTCAAAACAGTTTTTGATAGCTTCAGTGGCAGTTCAAAACAGCTTTCAGGCTACACCTGAAAAATCAAACCTCTGCCTCAGCCCTTTGAATGCGGAAAACACTCCCAGACTCCTTTGGTCTTCAACATCAGATGACCCATCTGCCCCTGAGATCATGTGGAACATAAAGCTGCCTTTCCCCCCCCCCCATCCCAGTGCAAAAAGTGCTAAGATGCTAAGGTTATTCTATATTTGGAAGTGTAGGACTGGTGGGAAAGAGCAGGGACAAATGGTAACTGTGATAGAACAAAGCAGCAGTATTGGGCAGAATTGCATTACACAAGCTAGCTACACTATGATAAACCTCAGCCAACTACTGAACTGCAAGGATTCTTAAAAAAAATTAAAAAATCACAATCATTAAGGCTAGAAAAAGACCTCTGAGATCATGAACTCCAACCATCAACCTAACACCACCATGCCCACTATATGTCCTGAAGTGCCACATCCACACTTTTTTTTATTTAAACACCTCCAGGTATAGTGACTCCATCCCCTCTTTAAACCCCTCCAGGTATAGTGCCTCCATCCCCCCCCTGGGCAGCCTGTTCCAGAGTTTGACCACTCTTTCAGTAAAGAAATTTTTCCCAATATCCAATCTAATCCTCCCCCGGCATAATTTGAGGCCATTTGCTCTCGTCCTATCAATAGTTCCTTGAGAGAAGAGACTGACACCCACCTCATTACAACCTCCTTTCAGGTAGTAATAAGGTCGCCCCTCAGCCTCGTCTTCTCCGGACTAAACAACTCCAGCTCCCTTAGACACTCCTCATAAGGCTTGTTCTCCAGACAGCTTGTTCACCAGCTTTGTTGCTCTTTTCTGGACAC
>NW_010173008.1:0-10491 GCF_000695765.1 Mesitornis unicolor | reverse complement strand
TCCCCTCATCCAGATCACTGATAAAGATTTTTTTTAAAAAAAGCTCCATTGTGATCTCTGATACCTAAAGGCATTCCAGCACCAAAAAACAAGCAAGGTGAATTCAACTACAATAATTTGTTATTAAAGTTTTTTTCTCTCTCTCTTTTTACTGAAATAAGCACAGTTGATGCTGTATTTTGTTTTGCTTGTGAAGTTGCAGTTTCATCCTTGTATTATAATGTCTTTTGTTTGGGGACACGGGGGAAAACTGCATTTATGGAACTGTTTTGCTGTGATTGATGATAAAATCTCTTTGATTAATCTACCTGTATCAAAGCTTCTGTGACTAACACAGAGCTGAAAAAAATACATTGTCCTTCCGTAAAAGATGGGTGGAGAATTTTCCCTTACTTTTCAAGAAAAAACAAATTTCACTTGATAATCTCTTAAAGCACCAAGAAACTGAATGACTTTTTTCTGACATTTCCCATCCTATACCGCAACTACTAAAGGATGAGATTCTTCTTGCTTGAATGAAAATCCAATTAAGCAGAGAGTCAGCACATTCCCATGAATCACTCCAGCTCTGTGGTCTTAAGCAGTGCCTGCAGCATAGCCCTAGCAACTGTTACCTGCATGGCGATGAACTTCCCGTTGTCATACTCCTTGGAGAAGCAAGTCCTTGATAGAAACAGAGCCAGAACACAAAAATCAGTTTGAATGTAAAGTATGTTTGCCGAAACTGAAATGAATCAAGACACTTTAGAACAGGTTTATGTACAGGAGAAAACTATTTAAAGCAGCAAGTATGGTAATGTATGTTACATATAATGCTTATTGTAACAGATATATTTAGTTCTGCATGCATGTAAGCTGTTTACCTATTGAAGGGAACTTCCACTACACACACATTTTTATATATACATGGCCCACAATTTTCAGGACAGAAGCAGCTTCAAAGAAAATCTAGTATGATGCAGAAGTTTGATTTGGAGATTTACACAGTTAATTTTAATTGTGAAGTTGTATGGAATTACTGAAAACTGAACCACGGGAAAACTTTTTAGTTCATTAGGCTGAATAGTTCATTAGATAAAAGCATCTATATACAACCCTCCTGTAAGAAGTCTGTAGTTTCTTCACTGTCAGAGTTCAAGCGGCATCTGGATGATGCTCTTAGTCCTGTGAGGAGCAGGGAGTTGGACTTGATGATTCTTACAGATCCTTTTCAACTTGAGATGTTCTGTGATTCTAGTTATTCTTCCTACCACTATTATTTCTAACCTGCAGCTGTGCTACAATTTAGGAAGCAGTTTCTTTCTACTTTGAATTAAAATAAGAATTTCTTCCCTATTTTTCATAGTACCTACAAGCTTCACTGATGTTTATTCATCACTGGACAAAGTTTGCAACCTCTTTTACAGACCCAAGATTATCTCAAAGTGAGTAGTCTTACCACAATATTGTGGAAAGTTGTGATTTTAGGTTTGGTGCTTTTTGTTTGTTTGCTTGTTGTTTTTTTCTTTTAAGGAATATCCTGGTTTTAGAGCCAGCATTAGTGATTTTCTACTGCTACTGTGAAAAGAGAGTATTTTCTGTTCTGCTGGGATGCTGGACTTCTAGCATGTGCACCATCTGCACTTAACACAGGAGGGAACTAAGACTCAGAAATATTTTACTGAGGCTTATAAATTTCTGCTTCTTTGTAAAGCATTACTGCTGTTCTCTGTTGCTGAGGCATGATTAAGAAGTTCTGCAGAACCTGTAGGAAGCTGTAAAAGGGTTATCCTTCTATTTTACTATTTAAAAGCCAACAACATTACTGGCATTGTGCAGGGCACAAAAAACAAGAGTCTCTGCAGTGGAGAGCTTATGAGCTAAGGATATGTAGCACAAATAGGCATTTATTTTCAACATAAGGAAAAGAGTCTGTGTCAAAACATTCTGTGCCAACAAGCTTGAAAACCTCATGCTAAAGCATACTCCACAAATAAGGATTCATAGCCCAGTCTGAAGAGGTTTTGAGCACCCACAGTTCATAATGACATTGCTGGGAGCTGCAGGGCTAGAGCACCTATTCAGAACAGGCCATTAGCTTAAATGAGAGTAAAATCAGCAGAGGTTATAAAATGCTTTACTGTTATTTATCTGGCAGTTGGTGCCATTGAAATGGTGGAATTAGGGTACTGCAAAGAAAACACAGCTCAGCCAAATAACTGCAGCTGCTCTGTACTGGGTTTTTTATTATTATTATGTTTTGCATACAACAAATTACTCGGGAACAAGACATATGGAACTCCTGCCATTTAAATATATGCTGTAATGGACCAAGAGGCTAATATTTGTCAATATCCACAGTTCTGTAGCTGGTATGAAATCTGTGGCAATGCCCATCATGAACATGCACAATAATGACAGCTTTCCTTCATAAAAGCATTCTCAAATAAAACAAATTCCCCTCTTCCTCTTTGGTTTGACAAACACATTGCAAAGGAGCAAGTGAATTCCATCTCCACTGCAGGTCAGAGGAAATCCACTAGATTTGAGTTGTTATTGGGGTAATGCTCAATGTACCACTGTCTATGGAGGATTCAGCGTGTAGTCTGTACCGTAGTATTCTGAAAAGGAATCAGCACACTGAGATTGATCTTTATCAAGGATGGTTGCTAACCAGTTCTATGTATAGAATTCATATTGGCTTCTGTAATAGCAGCAAGGCACAGTACAAATGCTGGATGTAATTTATGCCTCAATTTAGAAGCTTTGTGTATTCTGTCAGAATTATATGAACAGCATTCTAGTCTCATTTCTAAATGACAGCTGTATATTTGTAGTACTGTACTGGACACTCAAGCTGTTTTCCACTGAAATGCTTTAAAGGGAGGTTTGCAGATCAGCTGAATAAGGTCTTACAATTCCTTATATTAAATTACAAGAAAATCAAAGGCAACAAAAATGTAGATATGTACTGCATCAATCAGCTCAGTCCTACACAAGATTCTCTCTGACTTGCAGGAGAAAGGCTGCTGTGTGTGTGATACTACAGAACACTCGATGAACACACAACACTGAAGGAAGCTCAAAGCTGCAATGTTTCCACCACATGCACCTGGCAGTCAGTATGGTAATCTTTCTTAAAGACTGCACCCCACAGGAATAGGTGGAATATATAATGTTACAAACTTGGAACAACCTTGCACTACATTACTCATTTCTGAGGTTTGGATAAATTTTGAATAAAAATTTGAGCATTTTAAGTAGCTGCTGATACATGTCTTTACAGTCCAAAGCAAGAACTTGCCTAGCACCTTGAGAGCAGATGCATATGCATGGGTGTGTAACAAGGCAATTGTATGTTGAGAAAGCATTTGTTGGTACGAACACCATAATGACAGTATGAATTCCATTTATGCACTTCAGTGAAATTTACATGAGTTGTTGAGATATCTGCATTTTTCTTCCACTAGTCACTCTACTTTTGTCCTTCCTTCCCATCAGATTACCTTCAGCCTACTTTGATTATGTGAAATTCGTGAGCTTCTATAAGCACCCCTCCTCAACTGAAAAATGGCATGTAATCAATCAAAGAAACTCTGGAGAAAGGAATTCTCAAATAGCTATGGATGCCTGCTTGCCTGTCTACATCTGTAATATTGCCTTGTAAAGATCAGTCTGACTCATAGTTTAAACAGGTTTTCATAATGTCTAGTGCACCAGGCAACTCCTGGGGGGTTGCAAGAGCAACTCAGCCTTGGATTGCCTTGAGGCCCTGTCTCTGCAGAGATGCCCCTTCAGGATCTGTGTCAATACCTCAGCCCTGAGTTGTCTGGTAAGCACAAAACTAAACAGGGCAGTGCTACATCATTCAAAGAACTGAAACTTGAGTTGAGCCTTGAAATCCTCCAACAAATAATATGCTCTGAGTTCCAATCAAGCCACTATTCAGTTACCTAAAAGTAAGGTAAAGGTAAGCCAGAGGATTTCTGTCTGGCTCCAAGAGACTAAGACGATACAAAGAAATGTAAAAGATAGAGCATGAATAAGTGAATCTCATCCATGAATACATAAAGATAAGGGGAAGCACTGTTAAAGACAAACACTCCAAGTGGTCTAATCCACTCAGGCACACTCCTGCCTGCTGTCATGTACACCAGGGAATATAAATCCTAACATTCAGGCTAGAAATTGTGAGTTACTTCTCCAGCCATGCAGTGACAGATGATGAGAACCTTCCCCTGTGGTCAGGATGCTGGCCAAGGTAACTTATGTGGGAGCCCTTACCTGAGGGATAAGTGAATATTTGGCAGGCTTTAAGTTAGTCAGGTGATTGACTAACACACGTGTGGTATTCTGAGTTGTTTGTGAGTTGTGATAGTGTGTTCCATGAATTGCCTGGGAATTGTAATAGTGAATTCTGTGAGTTGCCTGGGAGTTGTTGTGAACTGCCTATGAGCATTAATAGTGAGTTTTATGAGTGGTCTGTTGCCTGTTGTGAATTGCCTGTGGGCTGTAATAGTCCATTTTGTGACTGTTGTAGTTGCAATAGTGCATTTCTTAATTTCTTGTGGCTGTAATAGTGTAGTCTTGCTTTAAAAGTGCAATAGGGCATTTCGTCATTGTATCCACAGAACCTGCAAAGGTGATGTATTGGATCTGCCCATGTTCAAATAATTTGTTAGTTTGAACCCTGCAGTCGAGTCTCTTTTTCTCACTTGCCTACAGCCTGAAATCACCCACATACTCAAAAGAATATGTAACAAGCAGCTGTACATAGAGAAGAAATTGCTCTGCAGAATCATAAAGTGAGTATGAAAAAATAAGCATGAAAATAAGGATACCTAAAAAATATTATCAGGGTAAAATCCTGTATCTGTCCCTCTTCCCAAAAACAAAAAAACCCCTCATATTGTATTGTGCTGCCCAGAGGCATGAGTGGTACTACTCTGTCTGAGCTCATGACAACTCAAATTAAGTTTAGTATTGGTGAACCAACTGTGGCTCACAACAGCAGGGTGCTCTTTCATCCACAGAATAACATGGAACTTTGCAGAAAAGGAGTGTAATTGCACTCTTGGTTTCCCATGGGGTGCTGCTAAATTGGTCTCTGCTATTCTCCACTTTGTGTTATCTACTTTGCTACCATAGGCAAGACAATCTCATCAGACTTATTTTCACCTAGTAGGGATGTCTTGCACCTTCCTTCCTTCCTTCCTTCCTTCCTGCTTTCCTGCCTTCCTGCCTTCCTGCCTTCCTGCCTCCCTGCCTTCCCGCCTCCCTGCCTTCCCTCCCTTCCCTCCCTTCCCTTCCTTTCTTTCCTTGTCCTTCCTTCCTCTTCCTTGCATCCCTCCATCTGTCCTTCCTTCCTTCCTTCCTCTCTCTTTCTCTCCCAACTGGAAACCTGTATAACAGCTAATCTCCTCTTTCTGCTCCCTGGAGAGCAGGGAGATACAGACATTTTCAGGGACATGGAAGAGATGCAGCAGAAATCAGTGTCCTGTTCAGACTGTATTTTCTGCGCAGGGATTGGCAAATAAATGGAGCTTCACTGTGAGCAGACAATGAAGTGCAACAACAGTTCACAACTGATTAATTTTGGGCAGAACAAGTCTGAGAATTGAGGGTTGGTTTTGTTAGTAATTAGCACTGTGGTTTGAGACTTCTGTTGAGCTGGGGCTGCATCACAGTCTGTCTGATCATGTTCTAGCATGGTACGTGTCTTCTCTCCATAAGTAATTTTATCCTGTATATGTATTACCAGTATTTACCTGCAGATCTTTATAATGTCTACTTTTGATGGTGAAAATTTCTCATGGAGAAGCAAAAAATAGCTTTTGGCGTATGGAGACTGTAGAAAGTTTTAATAAAAAAAGCAAAAATTAGACTTCTAAAACATTGAAATATTAAAATTTTATATGTTAAGTAATCTTCAACATCTAGATAAAATTTTATTTTAAATGGCACATTAATTTTATGATAGCATTTTTAAAAACTATTAGTAAGAGTATTCTGTCCCCAGAAGAATGAATAGAAAGTACTTTCAGTGTTTTTCAGTGTTAATTTGTTTTGTCTTTTCTTTTTCATTCTTTTCCTTTCAAATGACATTTTTTCCCACATAAGTTAATGCATTATCCATAATCCATTTATCCATAATAAAAAATACTTTCCATTATCTTGTATTACTTTAATTTGTATAGTACCACATAAATGAATTGCGTTTTTTAGATAAATCAAATTATAGTATCCTCCTTCAGAGAGCTATTAGCCTCAATATAATAGCAAATGCTGCTGACCTTGCTCATGAAACTAGTAGCAGTGGAACAGCCTGCATAGCTGAATCCATTGTACTTTGATACTGTTTAATGATTAAAAAAAAAGGACAACCCATATCTTGATCTGTTTCACCGAGACTGACATGGGAAAAAAACATCAGTACAAATTAAAACAACAATTTCTCCTAGTTTTCAATTTCCTCAACCATTAGAAATTTGGGTTAACATCACTGCAGCTCAGTTTTATACAACCCCTTCAACAACCTCCACCTTGCCAACCTTCCCTCTGAGCTCACCATAGACAACAGACATTCTTCCCATATATGATGTGAAAACCAACATAATTCCTCTCAACTTCTGTTATCTGAAAATTTAACAGTACCGCAGGATAAAGTTGTCTAGAGGATTTCTAGTCAGAGAGACGCATCGCTTGATGCTCTGTTGCCTGTGTTAAATAATCCACTTTGACATGCTTTCTAGAGTATCCTTTCTGAAGTCAAAGGTTGTTTCTTGATAGAAATTTCCACACATTTCAGTATCGGATTTGTCTCTTTTCAGGGGTTTAATTAAGGATGAGGAGCAATAGATTTCTATACAGTTTTACTTCTCTTTCTTTTAATTTAATCATATCCTTATGACAGTGACACTGAAGATCTAAATTTCTATTAGAGAAATTAACAAAGATGCTCCCTTAATTTTTTCTGTTCCTGAATCAGATCCTGATAATTGTTGTGCTATTTGTTTTCGGCTATGAACTACAAGGTCCAAATTAAAATACTCTGTTACCTGTGGGAGAAGATTCTGGAATCAAAAGTATTTTCTGTAAGATTCTTGAAACTTTTTCTGTTGCCACATTCGCTTCCGAGTATCAGAAACTGTACACTCCATTTTAAAAATGAATTGGTGATTCATTTTAAGTACAACAGAATGTGAGACTAACAGAGATTTTATTTGATTACTTAACCTTGAATCCTACCAATCTTCATGAGTCACTGTTTCCTGTTGCTCCTCTCCTACTCTTTCATAACAAAAGTGTAGGCAACAAGACATTGTATGAGAAATCATCTTCTGTGGGCTGCTGATTTCAATGATTTTTTTTTGTTATTTTAAAGATGTCCCAAATGTCATGTTTTAAGTGTAAGGATTCATGAAGGGTTAGAAATTAACTTTTAGTTTTCCCCTCTGCTCTTGTATGTAGAAAGCAAACAAGGTTCTTTAAAGTATATCTAATTTCTGGTTCAGGCTCTATACATCTTTTAGAATACAATTTGAAAAGTCATTTCTAGGCACACAAGTACTTAACTATGTGATCAAATAAAGAAAATTATTGATATAATGCCCTTAAAGATAACCACATACTTTCACAACTTGCTTAATCAGGCCGGACATGAGCATTTCCTGAAACTGGGTTTCTTATTGTTCAATAGCAGAACTTTATTCTCTTGCCATCTTACATCCTTCTTAGTAGTTCTTACATTAAAGACCATGAGTAAATTGTGAATTATTACCACTGCATCTTGTTTGTGTCTTTACTGTTATTCTACTGTTGCATATGACTTAAAAACACCAAAAACTTATTTGCCCTGAATCTCATACTTTTCCACATAAATCAGTCCAATACAACACGTATTTCCTTCCCCTAGAAACCTTGCCTTGTTTATAACTTTAGACTATCAAAGCAACAACATTGTTTAAGATGTAGACATTTTTTGGCACTTTTATTTTAGGTCAGTGCTTTGAGCCAAAATTTCAACATGTCATTTGCAATGTTTTGTGTGTTGATAAATTCACTACAATTCTAAACCTGAAATATGATCCAGACTTCATCACATTAAGTGATACAAGTGGAGTAGGCATTTTTTAATAGATAATATTAGAACACTCTTTGATATGGCATTTACAAAACAATTCTTTTGAGAAAAAGATAATATTCAACCCAGGTTTTTCCTTCCTGTTCTTCTCTCTCCTTCTTCCAAATGGTTTTGGTCTTGTTTTTTTTTCTGTTTTTGTTTTTTCTTTTTTTTCTACAATGGCTCTCAAATCTCACAGAAATTAATGTTTACTATATATAATCAAAAGAGGCAGGAAAATACACAGTCACCCCTAGGCACTGCGAATTGCACAGTAACAGAATAAAGAGAGAGAGAGAGCACCAGGGAATGATGTGACTGTTTCTACTATGGATCTTTTAACAAAGAAGAAAAAATGAAGTTGTCATTATTTTTCCGCATTTTAGTTCTAGAAAAGCAGGACTAATGCACATGTTTGTTCTCCACTGGGTAACTTCCTAAAGAGACTAGTAACAGAAGTCATAGAAAACACATTAATGAAACTAAGACCAGCATTTTGGAATTCAGTCCTCTCCCTGTCTCCCCTACACATATACACATGAAGTAATTAGTTTGCTCACTTTTTGTTTCCTCAAGCATCAACAAGGCAGAAAAAAATATCAGAATATGTAGTATTTAAAAACAACAATTAGCCTAACATGTATGTAGAGAAGTCAGGCAGACAAGAATTTGGGGTTGCACTCCTCATTTTCTCATTGACCTGTCCAACAATTTGGAGAAGACCTTTGGATTTGAAGCATGAAAAATTGGTATAGTAAGACAGACCTGACTTACAGAGGTGTTCTGCAGCTTTTTTAATTGCCTGTGAAGATCATTTGACTCCAGCATAAAAGATGTCATCCACATGTCTCTTCTGCAAGTCAGTGCTTCTCTGCTTGCAGCTGTTTAGCTTCTGGGTTTTCCTGGCCAGGTCTTCTGGTCACAGTAGCCCATTCCTCTAGGCTCTGCTTATAGCCGCACTACGTTTCTGCCTGCTTAATACATCCAAGTGCACAAATCAAAATTTCTGGTCACTTATAGTAAGTCATCAAACTGGTAATAATTTCCTGGCCAAAATTAATACAGATTCAGTACTACCACATTATTACTCTCTAAATTAGAAGAAAAACATAAACAACAGTCTTTTCTGTAGTGCTCCAAAGTGCTTCCTTTTAAGGAGAGTCTGGAGAGAACTGTTTTATGCCATCAACCCCCGGGTTAACACTCTCATATATAATCTGTACAAATTAGACTTCATACCTATACATGAGGTAGTTGAACTAAGAATTCATGAAAAACATGTAATATTGTGAGAAATTTTGTATTTTAATGAATTTGCAATCCATGTTTCAATTGTGACTTGATTCTGTGAAAACAAGCATACAATTCAATGCATGCCAGGACTATTTCAAGTAATGACCTTCCCAACTAATTTTATATATATCAGGTATTGTAGAAGAGAATCCTCTACTAACAAATTCAGCTTGAACTCCAAATCCTTGAGGAAAGATGGTATATTTTCACAGATATTTACATACTGGACTGACAGTAGAAGCATGTCCTTAAAGATTTATGGGACCTACCCTATACTTCTGCACTCTGTTTCCCTTCCACTGACGAAAGCAGTGAGTTAGGTATTTAAATTTTTTCCACTCCCAGACACATCACAGGAATTTAAGGTGGAACTTCCAGTCCTTGAAACAACTAAGATGAATTCCTCAACAAGGCTTTAATAACGAGGGAAATAGCTAGAGGACTGGAAAACTTGAGGAGTGCAGGAGACCACAATAAGAAACTGAAACAGGTGCTAAGTTAATTTTTTAGCTTCAAGAGAGATCAGAGTACAACTTATCAGTAAAGAAGAGCTTGATTTAACAGAACATCTGTGAGATCTGAGCAATCAAAACTTGAATTACCAAAAGAGCTACCCAGTTGGTAAGCAGATCTGATGTTTTTATCTGTCAGTAAGTGATCAGGATCAAGGAGTTTCTTTCCTGTAGACTGTCCTTTTTCATATATGGCAATTCAAAACCCTGTCTTGCGCTTTTCCATTATAATCTTTTTGCATATATATGTGGTAGTACCTCTTCCCATTTAATTTTGGCCTCATGTGTTAGTTTTGCTAAATTTATGATTAAGCTAAAGTAGCAATCAAATCACTAAACTCAGTGATGCAGAAAAGAAACATTCTTCATCTTCTTCATGCACATAGGCAATATAATTATGCAACTTTCTCACTGAATTGTTGAGATGTTTTTGTATGTATTTTCCTGCAAATGCTTTCACTATCAGAGTTTTAATTATATAGACACAAGTTTTTATGCCTACAAAACACAGCAATTGATAATCAGGATTAGATAACTACAAAGCTAATTTGGACCAGTGTTGCCTTCAGAGGCGTAGCGACCTGG
>NW_010173007.1:0-532 GCF_000695765.1 Mesitornis unicolor | reverse complement strand
AAGTTCTGCGCACTTAGGAGAAGCTAACAAACGACAGCTCGTGATCCTCATCTGTCACTCCACAGGCCAGGTACTGCAAAGGCAAGACAGGTGCAAGTTTTTGGTATTCCCATAGTGCTTATTACCTACCTCTTTTCAGAAACAAGAGGATTTCTCTTCACACTACCAATACCCCACATTAACCTTCCCACAAGCAAACCCTTACCCTGAAGCTACTACACAGTGTTATTACTCTGTCAAGAGCTTTCCTCCTGGATTTAAGGAGGTGCTTCCACCAGTCTGCAGAGTGGGGCCGTGCAGTCACCTCCAGAACCCGCTCCACACCTGATCTGATCTCGGGTGCCTGAAGCTGCTCCCATCATTCAATCTTTTACCGCACAGTTCTGCTGTTCCTAAAAGTCTTTCAGATCAGGACCATGCATTAAAAAACAGAGCAGTTGCACTGAGTAACTCTGTTCTGTCCCAAATTTGTTCCTTTTGTTGGTGTTTTCATCTATGCAAAACTGAAAATTAAAACTGCCTGACTCCTCGT
>NW_010173006.1:14772-25007 GCF_000695765.1 Mesitornis unicolor | reverse complement strand
GGAGGAGCTGGTCCTGTGCGGGGCCCTGCGTGACCACGGCGTTCTCCTCAGCCTGGCCGCCATGCTTCAGTCTGGGGCCCTGCGCAACCTCAGCCGCCTGGAGCTGGCCAACAACGGGCTGGTGCTGCTGCCCGCCGGCATGTTCACAGCCCTGCCCGCCCTGCGACAGCTGGATCTCAGCAACAACTCCCTGGTGGGCCTGCGAAACATCTCCTTCCAGGGGCTGGGCCAGCTGCAGAGCCTCAACCTCAGCAACAACTCCCTGAGTGTGCTGAGGAACAGCACCCTGGCCCAGTTCCGGGGCCTGCCTGCCCTCCGGCACATCGACCTGGGCCGCAACACCTGGGTCTGTGACTGTGCTATCGAGGACCTGGTGGCTTGGCTCAAGGAGAGCGACCAGGTGGAGGGCAAAGAAACCCTGACCTGCGCCTACCCCGACAAGATGCTGGGCAAAGCCCTGCTGAAGATCAGTGTCTCGGACCTGAACTGCTCCGTACCCATTAACCTCCCTTCCCAGCTACAGACTTCATACGTCTTCCTAGGGATAGTCTTAGCTCTCATCGGGGCCATTTTCCTTCTGGTTTTGTACTTGAACCGAAAAGGAATCAAAAAGTGGATGCACAACATCAGAGATGCCTGTAGGGATCATATGGAGGGCTACCACTACAGATACGAGATCAACGCAGACCCCAGGTTAACAAACCTCAGCTCCAACTCAGACGTCTGACGAAGCGCCACATGCGGACGCAGGGCAGCACACAGTAGCTATGCATGAAAAGTAGACTTACGCTTTACCCTCGTGCTTGCTTCCCTCTTCTCGGAGAAATCTCGGATGTGCTTGTAACATGAGGGGGATATGCCTCCCTGTGACATCAAGTTAAATTTTGTTTTGAGACGCTTGGCAGCTGCGCATGATGTTGAGCTGTATGTAGGAAACAAGCTGCTATTTCTCTTCCTCCTTACCTGTCTGTATTTGTGGGAAATATTTTTTCAAGATCTCAGAAGAAAAAAAGGATTCTCTCTGATGCTCCAGAGCCACCAGAGTTTATAAAAAATTTACTGATGCAGACACCATTCAACAAAAGCTGCCTCAACTCTTTGGGAAAAAAATGTTATGTTCCTCTGTGCCAGTTTTGATCTTGTACAGCCAAATTGTGATGACAACAATTTCATTTCATAGACTACCTTGTGATTTAAAGAAACAAAAACTCCTTTTAATGACTCCTCTGTTAACAAAGAAGGAAATCAGATAGTGAGCATGCACAAATACTTTGTAGTTTTACATGTAAGGAAACTTACAATATCAGTAAGTCTCTTACTATTTTGTAAAGTTATTTTTGATTGCAGTTTACCTGAAAAGAGAGGGTTTTTTATACAAACTGCATCTAAACTCCATCTGAACTGTTTGATTCAATAAACAGTTATAAGAACTGTTGTGTTGAAGTTTGCTGTTCGATGAGAAATTTATGGACGTCTAAGAATGTGGATAGCTTTATAGTCTCTGAAGTAATAGCCCTGCAGTAGTAATCTGAATAAAATTTTATACAAATGTGTAGCTTGGAGAAATAAATGTTTGACAATTTTGTGAAATATGCTAGGAGAATTACACCGGTCAACGACGAGAGCAGTTTCACTTGGCACAAAACCCCCAGTCTGCTCTCTGAAAGCAACTGCAAAACGTCGAGACCAATGCTAGGGTCCACCTTGCTGGGAATGCACGAGCTGATAGAATTTACCTAAGGTCTTCTCTACCAAATTAAGAAAAGAGGGATTCAAATTAAGTTTTGAAGTTTGTAGGCTAAAGAAAATTTTACCTGAATGGAATTGTTTAGTATAAAAAAAATACTTTCACATCCAGAACTAAATTAGCTGCAGCTCAGTCATGTAGTTGGCGAGCTTCAGGCTTGTAAATCAATGCAGCGCTTAAGTGCTTACTGTTTCATTTTAAGCGCTCAATACTCGTGAAGTTCTTTAGTGATCTACATCGAGTAACTTGATGGAACTTTACATTTATCTTGAAGCTTATAACAGGTACATTTCAGTATTCTATGTTAGTCATGCTTATTACTTGCTTGGGAATGCATTTTCTTGTAAATAGATAAAGCATGCGGAGAAAAACTTCAACAATGCCTCATTTAATATGCAACTCTGATGACATATGAAAAGGTTAGCAAGAGGCTTCCAGTGGCCACCAATAATTATTGCACTTTTAAAAATCATTTGTAGATTCTTAATGAAAAAATTACATCGAGTGTAGAAGTGTGATGTGAATTGGTATCTATCAGTATATCTGTGGAGCTTTTTCCATGGTCACTATTGAAGCTCTTGAACATCTCTCAGATTTCATGAATTGCTGGCTAATTCCCTTTGCTTTCAAAAGTGACAGTTTTCTCATAGATATACGCCTTTGGTAAGAGCTCATAAATATAAAATAGTCCTTAAAGTATCGCAAGAAATATAATCTATTTTGGTCATCAGTATTGTTCAAATGCACCTTTATCTTCTTGCAACTTCAGACAAAGCAAGTAGCACAAGTTGGTTCAGACTAATTTTCTATTGCTTTAAATTGGCTTTATTTAATAGCAGGGTTTTTTTACTGTAGTTTTGTACCTTTGCCCTCAAAAGTAAAAAAGGAATTAAGTACAATTAATGTTTTGATAAATGAATGTATTTTGCAATTAATGTAAGTTAAGTGATAGCCTATTTCTCCTGCTGTAATTTAAATGTACGAGCAATATCTGGTTAACAGCATATGAATTAAGTCTGTGGATTCTTTAAAAGCAGACTGCTGGTCTGGATGTTAGCTGCCTATATTTTAAGAATATTGTAAAAACCTCAGTGTGAATAACTATTACTGTGCAACTATGCAAACCAGTCATACTTGGTACACATAAGATAGTTTATGTAAGAAGCTCAAATTTACAATAGCTATGCAGCGTGCTTTGTTGTATTGATCATTTCGGAGATTATCATCTTACACTTATTTGTGCAGTGCCAGGAGGAGTAGAGCGTCATCCTTGCTTAAGATGCTCCTGTAATATAATAGATAAAATATGTACAGACCAAGTCGTTTCTTGGGCAATTGCTTGGGTTTTGTTAACAGATACTTTAAAGTAACTACAGTGACAGCAATTATCTGTAATGTGTTCATGTAACAGCCGTGCATTTATAGAGCTGTGCAAGGACAGGCAATGATTTTAATCGCAGTCTCTCACCGATGGATGTATAGTGAGCAAGTGTAACTGTTGTATTACACCTAATACTCTAAAGATTATTATTATTTTTGTACCATAGAAAGTTAATGTACTAGAATTTTACTAGAGACCTGGTGCCGGCTACTTTAATATATTTTTTGCCATTTGCTTACTTGTGTATTTATTAGGATGTGACAGTTAGCATGTGTCAGTATTGTGTTGGATAATGTTCTCCTACAGTGTTTGACCAACAGTGAATGCTTTAGTGTTTTGTACAATGCATTTGATCTTAAATCCCCTTCCGTAAACAGTGCTTGAAATTTGTTTTCTTTTCCTATTACAAAATATTTACAGTGATACTCAGAAAACATTTAAAAAGTAGTTTACAAAGTGCTTCAGAACTTGATTAAAATATAAACAATGAAAATAACTTTAGTTTAAGGGTTCTTCTGAAGCACATTTTATAATCTTACTCTGCTTTGACACCTGAAATTTCAATCGATTACCATTTCCAGAGCAGCTTAATTAGCAAGGCTGTTTTAATCATTCATTCGTCAATAAAACACGTGCAGTACGAAATGCCTCTAAAATGTGTTTTGTATGCATAAACCCCCAAAGTTGTGCCTGGCATGGTTGTCACTGATGTTTTGTTAGAAAACATCCAGACCAAAGAAGTGGTCAAACCCAGGGAAGGCTGTGCTGCTGAGAAGCAGAATGGATGATTTGTCCAAGGTTTAACTGCTTGCCTAAAACTAGTTTTAGTTGTGATAAGCGTAACATTTTCTTAGAGGAATAGCACAAGGAGTTGATGTAGTTTTAATATATTTTTCAAAAGTACTTTGAATAAGTACTGTTGCTAGGTAAGAAATTCCCCAAATCTTTCTTTATCCAGGGTAGCTTTATATTAGATCATATGACTTTTATTCTCAGCAAGCCATAATATTACCAGTAATTTTGACATCCAAAAAGTGATTTCAAGTTTTGCACAACTGCTTTAAATCTTTTCATTCGGGGTAATTTACCTTTTAAGCTCTGGTGACAATCCCCTGTGACATGCCAGCTAGCAAAGCAGTCTGTTCAGACCCGTATTCGGTTGTTGACTGAGATGTCACTGAAGACAGACATGGCAAAATAATTCAAAATATGACTGCGCTAGGATCCCAACTCTCATTATTCTACCAGCATTTTCCCTGTGGTATGCTCTGCTCTTTATGCATCTGCATAATTTCTTCTTCGCCTCATTTTCTCAAGAAATCCATTAAAAGGAGTATCATGAATCTGCACAGGTAGAAAAATTGGTCCGACTGCACCTATATTTTGAGATTTAGCATCTTCATTTCCCTTTAAGCCTTAACGTGAGAAAGAGCCTTTGACAAAGTGGACAGAATGAAAATTTAATTTGCACTTTTTCTTTCTCTTTAGCAGCTGAATGTTCAAGAAGAACCATTCATTCTCACGATAGGATGAAGGAAAATAGCATTTGGTAAGAAAAACTTCTCGATTTCAAGCTTCCAAATGACATTTATATTCTATGGGAGAAGGTGGAAGGGAGAAGCTTATAAAGGAAATGGAAATACCCCTTGGTAATGGGTCAGCACTGGAAATGACAATGCTAGGGATAGGAACAATAACTGATGGATTCTGTCTGTTATGTTGTCATTTTTATGGATACAACTCTAATTTTGTCCTGTTACTATAAATAGAAACATTTTGATAATAAATGGTATCACATCCTATGATATTTGTAATGCAGGTGTTTCCACTGTGGGATTTTTGTGGGGTATAATAGAAGACTGAATTTAATTCAGAGCCTTGTGGTTTATTAATTACTAGATCAGATCCATAATTTAATGCTCCTTTTTTTTGCTGTTTAGTAGTTGCAAAGACCTTGGCTTGAAATCAAACCATGAAAGCCTACCAAGGAGTAGTGAGAACGGTTTGTTTGGGGAGTGTAACATTTATTGGGTATGTTCAGAAAAGAGAAATAAAGCATGTGGGAGCTGAGGGTCCTTTGCTGGTACAAAAGTAAGTGTAGTCTGTTATCTTTCCAAGTCGAGACAGCAGTAGCAGGAAAGTGGTGCTTTGTACCAATACAATAAAGCTAACAGCACTCCTCTCCCACCTTGGTAAAAAAAACAACACAAAACACCGAGCTTTTAGAAGCAAGAATACAGGTTTGCAGTATCGGTATGTCCTTAAAAAGGGCTCTTGCATTCTCAATGGTGTTACAATTTACGTGTTGTCACATCCTTGGAAAAACCTTGCTATGCCAGAAGTCATCTGTCGCGTAGGCAAAAGTTGAAAGCAGGCCTTGCATTCCCAACGTCAGCCTAAATAGAAAAAGGGAACTGTTAAGATAATTAAAATGGTACTTTAGGCAGTGTATTCATGTTGCAGTTCATAATTTGATACTTACAATAATTTTTCAAAGTATTCACTAGATAGCTGCTTCTTTCTGATGATAGAGTAACAGAATAACAGATTTGTGTTTTCTAGTGATTATGCATGAAAGCATCTGAATAAATTAGCAATGTTGTTTGAGTACATACAGTGATGAAAATGTTAGAATTCTTGTGGTCTAGAATGCTTCACTCTTCTAGAAATTGTAGATGTGCAAGAAACTGCTGTAACTTTCTCAGACTGAAGTTTTATTTCTTAATTAAAAATTATTCTTCAAGAAAAACACAATAAAATATTTACCAGATTGCTTATAAATTTTATATGTTCACCCTGATGATTTAATTATTGTAAATCCTTACAAATACTGAGGTCTTTGCTTAAAGTGTATGGTATTCCTTATAGCTTGAATTAATGATTGTGCTGTGAATGTGCATGATGGAACAGTGAAAAAGCAACTTCCATAGATGGAAGATAACCTGATTAATTTCTTTAGAAAAAAAATGATCAGTGAATAAAAGGGATTGTGTTTTAGTCCTTGTTATTTTGGACATGATTTGATAGCTTTTTCCTTTCTAATATATACAGTATTGATTTTCAAGTTAGATGCCGATTCTAAATTTAACAGTAATGAATTTTCAGGGTTGGAATGACTAGATCAAACTGTGTGTTTTAAAGTCTTCAAATACATATTTACATAGTGAAATATGGAGGCATTGTTATTACTGACGGTGTGAATTTTCTTACTGCTGAAACAGAGAATGAAGGGTGAACTCCAGAGAGAAAAAAAGCATTCTGATGGCAAGCTCTTTTATTCCTACAACTTTTCTAATGCAAATATTTCGATTGGAAATTCAAAGGGGAGGATGATGTTTCATCTTCTCATAGATAGCTAGTGCATATGTCTGAAATTTTAATAGGACAGAGTGATTTTCCTGGGACTGTCCCAGGAGCATAGCTGATAACTTGGTTAGTCTTGTGCCTAAGTTGTTTGCTATTAATGTTTTTTTCATATTCTTAGGACACTTAACACAGAAGGATGTCTGGCTTTGCATGTGACTGATTGATCTGTCCTAGATTTTACCTTAGGACTGATTTGTCTTAGTATGTGTCCACAGTCTGCTTCACATATTCCATTTGTTCTAGTAGAAAATTTACTATAGCATAGCCCAGGGTAGCTCTACGTGAAATCATGGGCATTTATGCAATAAAGAACTCATTTGTCCAATTGACATTATCAAATGTTAGACATTTTAGCAGAATGTGGTGTATACTTCATGCTGGCAATGTAAAAGCATCAAGTAACAATTAAATATTAAAATAAGAAAAAATACCATTTATTGCAAGACCTCTGTAAGCAGTGATGAACTGACACGACTTTGGGGCATTTGAACAATTTAAGCTTGTTTTGAAGAAGGAAAAAATGTAGTTACTACATTTACAGTTTTCTGCTTCAGATAGGTGTCTTCATTCATTGAACAAACAGTAACTGAATCCTGCAGATAGATGTAGATTTGTATCCATTTAAGTCAGTGGCTTTACCCCAGTGCTTATTTTGTTTCCCTATTTTCAGAGATGGGTGCTTCTGTTAGCCTGGAGGAAACAGAGAGAGAGCTCTCAAGCATCAGAGAACAAGATTATTTATTGTATATATACAAATATGCATTTTACACACACAAACACACATAGATGTATATTTATAATGTAAAACAAGGAGATTGAAGAGGGGTAGAGTCCAAGGCACACCAGTCTCTCACACATAGGAAAGGGGACCTGAGTGCCTAATGGAGTAGATATGCCTCTGAGAAGCACTTCAGTAAGTTAACAGAAATTGGTGCTGAGTGGCCAAGATTTTTCCCAAGTGGACGCAATTTGGGGTTCTGCTTTCAAAGTCGCTTAAAGGGGCTTCATTTTCAAAGGTTGTTGAACACCTTTTGGAAAATTACACTATTTTAAGGTGAATCAAACTAAATTTGGAAAAAACCATTTTCAGTGTGAAAAGTCATGTGTCTGGTTTATACTTGAGAGAGAATATAAATAACTTGTAAGAGCTTTTGAAATTCCCCAGGCTTTGCTCTCTGTTTCTCAGATTCATTGAGATCTCTGTAACACCATTTGTGCAGAATATCCTTCCTCTTCTCCAGCTCACTTATTTAATCATCCCTAATCCAGATGCCTTTTCCCCATCACCTTTGTATTGTGACCAAACTTGACTTCATATTGGTAAGCAAAGGTAGAATTCCTATGAAACAAGCCATGCATAAAATCAAATCTTATCACTAAGCAGATTAGTTAATAAGGTTCTATCTGTTGTTAGACTTTCATTCAGTTTTTCTCTTTTCCTGTTTGTCCCTTTCTGTTTAGTTGTCCAGCATACCAGAAGGCTTCTGTGGTACCCCAGAGGAACTCCCTGATTCCAATTTCCAGTAATCAAAGAGGAAATTTAACTTTCAGATGATAGTCTAGAATCAATAGAAACAATACTAGAACTTTTCTGACAGGATAGTAAAATGTCACTGAAAATAGCTCTCCTAACATATTCTCCATTTGTCAGAAACACTACATATGCGGAAAGAACTGGAGTGCTGCATTTGTGGTACTGATACATGTGCTGTTTAACCAGACCGGGAGATTTCTGTTACAATAACTTACGATATCTCTGCTCCAATTTCTCCTCCCTGCAACCCTGCGTGCACCCCAATATGCTTGAAGAGGACTCAGATAAGTTTAGGACATGCATTCAGGAGATTGTGGTAATTTGTTTAGATTATTAATCGTAAGTGAAGGCCCTTGTTTTCGGGCACATAAAGAAATATGTCCTAGTGCTTCTATTTTTTTCACACAGAAATGAACTAACTGGCATAAGCCTGGTTTCATAACTTGTCTGTAAATATGAAAAAATGCTCTGAATTTGAATTTGCAAGGAACAGATGTCTTTCAGCAAGCTTGAGTCAGCAGGATTTCCAATTTAATCCAGGAAATGATGACACTGAAATTTATTGCAAACAGAGGAATGACTCGTTCTTCATCTTAGTTATGTGGGCTATGCCTTTTCCGCAAAGCAGTGCAAGGTGTTTTATCTCCTGGGTTTCCAGGGAGACAGCCACAATCCAGTAGGGGTTACTGTTGTTCTTAATAAAGCTCTCTAGAATTTGTAGTTTTAGCAATTTTTCTGATCAAAATCACGGAAGGAGCAGATAGGATTTGATAAATGACACTGAGTAACGTGAATTGATGTGACCTATTTCAAACACACACAGATGACGCTGTGGTGCACCAGCTTAGAGCAGTTGGTGAAAGCTGGTGCTTTCCCCAGATAGAATCATCGTTTTAACTGGCAGAAGTCTCAAAACTGAGTATCAGTCACTCTAGAGAGCTATACAAACTGTCCTTATCATTTAGCAGTTGATATAGAATATAGGATATCCAAAAGGTTTTGGATATAGGGGTGAAGTACCACCTCCACCACAGCAATTCTGAATTTTTCATATGTGAGTTGTGTAATAGTTGACAGAAAACTGTATGTCTCCTCTGTTGTTTAGAAGGAGAACTGAAGCAAACAACAACTGGTTAATGTAAGTCAAATTAATAGGTAAAAATCTTCTCTCTCAAAATAATAATAGTTACTGATCTCATTATTGATGAGAATTCAAGATATTTTGGTCACAGAAGTATATTGGACTCACATATTTCTTCATTATTGTACATTCCACACTGAAAATACAGAAATTTGCAGAGGCGATGCTGAGTACTAGGAGACCAATGTATAGTGTAGGAATCACACTGAGCACCCTCCCAATCTTATTTTCCATTATTCTGCCATGCGAAGGGGAGAAGTAGAAACGGGAAGATCTTTGGCAGAACAAACTTGGAGGAAGAGGGTGGTAGAACCAAAAATCTCCTGTACTGACAGTTCTTGTTGCAGTCACTGAAGAACAACTTGTCAACGTTAGTGATGCTGAAGTAGAGGACAGTATGGTATCTTTCAGAAGTTTCAGATCATTTAGTTTTATTCAGAGTTTTGTGTTGTTGGAGCCACAGCTAATTCATGCATCAACAGTTAGTCTAGGTCACCAGAAAATATCAATACCAGAATATCCCATACATTTTCTTCCCATAAATTTTACGCTGTGCTCTGTGCCTTCCAGTAAAGCATGAAGCACTTGTTCTCCCCTTTCTTCCCGAGGGAATTGGGTTTACTGAGGGACACCGTATGCACTGTCCTGCCTTATGTTTCTGGGAGAAGTTGTAAGCAAGGTAAAGCACCTTGTACGTAAAACAGAAGGTCAATTAGCTTTGTGGTATTTTCTAATTCCTGGAAAAATAAGTTCCTTCGGAAAGCCTGCTGCTTGGAGTAAGTTTTGTCTCCTGTGCAGAAAGGCTTCTGACTGCTTCAGGAGAAAATGTTAGGTACATTCTTCTCTTTAATTTAGTCCTAAATGTTCATCTCTCCAAAGGAATATAATAGTCTTAAAATTGTCTTTTGCATCAGGAAGTAGAACATAAGCTGTGCATAAATTTGGGAGCATTATGAATCCCACAGGAAAATTATTGTTTAGAAACAGTCAAAAAACAGGGAGTAAAGATTCACCAATTAAGTAAGTTTTTAAACTACATCACAGTAAATAAACTCCCTCCATAAAC
>NW_010173006.1:0-14741 GCF_000695765.1 Mesitornis unicolor | reverse complement strand
TGAACCTTACACCATTGCAGACACCCCCACTGCTCCCAGTAACAGGAGCAACACTCCAAGCAGAAATCCCGTCATTACAATACAGTCAGCTCTAAAAGTGAAGTGTTTCAACAGCAAAACAAGGTTTGCACTTCTGTATTTGGTCTATTCTGTGAGTTTGCTACAGTATTGATTTTTGTGAGAGGCCAAACCATACACAAAGTTCTCAAATGTGGGTGCCTGTGGGTTCTCCTCTCTCCTGTTTCCTGTGTCCTCTTTCCTCTCTCCTCTCCTCTCCTCCCAAATCCTTCACTCAGGTGCAGAAGACAAGAACTTTCTAACCTGAAACTGCCAGTCTTCCCCTCATTTCCTTGCAGGTAGAGCTGTATTGCACACAGAGGGCTTATTCTTGACTGCAATTTCAGTTTATCGGGACAGACAGTACTGCCATAGCCTGTGTTATCCTGACTGAGCAGTGTCCCACCCTCCAGCTAAAAGGACATGAATTTCATCCTCTTACCTTCCTGAACTCACAGTATTTGCACTTCAGGGTTTGTTTTAATGTATTTTCTGCATCAGCTAAAATTTAGCATGTGCTGGTCTGAGTTTTGCAGTTGAAGTGCATGAGGAATACAAGGTAAACTGGAGATGTGCATGGAACTTGGTTATCTTCTGAATTGCTCTCACTACCTTTAAAAGACAAGGGGAAACATCTCCATACTCTTTAGTTCTTCAGATCTTCACCTCATAGTGACACGAATAAATAAAATTAATTTTATACATCTTCAATTTGTATATGTACGTGCATGTATATGTATATACACATTTCTATACTACTTTTTAGAATTCTTACACATTTTTATATGTATGAAAACACTCCCTATATACAGGCGGGGCTGGACATATAGTTCTTGCTGGAAATTAGTATTTCCGTTTTATCTCATGTGCAGGCTTTTACAAATAATGCTAATTAAATGCTATTTATATTCTGGTCACTTTTTAGATAAAAGAAATAGAGTCTAATGTTTTAGAACTAATTATTGCAGTAAAGCTTTGCAATAAACTCTTGATAACAGGAATGATAGCGCAGGTTAGCATGGTAATTTTTAGCATCTATTAAGTCTTGTGAGTAGCTTTAGAATTCATAACTTGTAAAACAGTCAGACAGAAGCCTATCCTGAGTGAATAGTTTAGCACAAAATACTCCCTTGCCTCCACTTTGTTTTTATTGCTTCTTCAGCACGAGGGTACTGCCAATATTTTGACGCATTTTTTCCTCCTTAAAATCTGTGTACCTCTGACTATATGCCTTCAGAGAAAAAGAGCAAGAGACTGAGACGGCAGGATAATTACCAAGAGCCAATACAATTTGGCAACAGGAGAGTGGGTATTTTATGCTCTGTGAGAGGGCGTCAGTGTGGTTAGTGTTGCTCAGGTGTTGCATCCTGCTTCTGTGGTGTGCAAGGGCCTCCATCTTCGAAGGCAGCTGGGGAGCGAGGGCACCTCTGAAAGGTGACATGAGAGGCGGTGTTGCTCTTGCTGTGGGTTTCCTGCTTACTGGGCTATAAAGGAGGGAGGACTCCGAGTTACACCAACGCCTCGCAGCTCTCAAGGGCCATGTGAAGACCTTCTCCTCCAGTAAAGGAGGCCGTGCCGGATGTTGTGTAATGGCTCTTTGGCCTCTCTTCATCAGGGCTATGGCACTGGGCTGGCCAAGAAACAATATCAAGTATCGGAGGGTCTCTACACTGCCAGTGATGTTTGTGGCCAGTTATCCTGCCTTTGAGTCTGTTTTGTACAAACTGACATGAATGTTTCTTCATGTTTCTTCCATGTAACCACTGGAAGGACAAGAGGAAATGGCCTCAAGTTGCACCAGGGGATGTTTATATTGGATATTAGGAAAAATTTATTTACTGAAAGAGTGGTCAAACACTGGAACAGGCTGCCCAGGGAGGTGGTGGGGTCACGATCCCTGGAGATATTCAAAAAGCGTGTGGATGTGGCACTTCAGGACATGGTTTAGTGGCCATAGTGGGGTTAGGTTGACAGTTGGACTTGATGATGGAGATCTCTTCCAACCTTAATGATTCTATGAATCAGACTAATTACAGGGGAGGACTAGAACTCCATCTTTATTCCAAAATCACAAAAATGCCACACCTGTGGTGTGACCTGGGGCACTCCAACAAGGGCAATGGGAGCTTCAGAGGTATTTCCTTGAGCCCTGGGGATAAATGATTCTTGGCAGAGATAATTTAGATTTGCTTGGGGAGGCAGAGTTCTAGCAGTGACAGGAAAAATGTTCAATGGTGTAATTTTTACTAGGTACTTGTGGGAGCTCTCTTTAGCCCATCAATTGCCTGCTTCTTGGTGGCACAAAATAGTAACACATAGGACTGCCTTTAGAAATGGGAGGAAAAAGGCAAGATACCCTGATTTAATTTGCAACTTTGTCTTTGCTAGTGGATACTACAAAAAAATTGTGAATACTGCAAAAATGAGGAGTTTGGGAACATCAGATTGTAATTTTTTGACTCAAGAATAAAGTTGAACAGGTAGATGTTCTACATTCATTAGGAACAATATTTTCAGAAGCTTGCTGTCTTCTTTCTTGGTGAGGTTTTTTTAGGGTGGAAAGTAGTTTTGTTCTGTATTTCTACATATCCTGGCACATTGAGTTGCTGTTCTCTATCAGGAGCATCCAAATGCTACTGCAAAATGAATCAGGTAGAGCTATGCAGGCTGATACACTGCACTTTCTTTGTTAGCTTCCCAATTACACTTACTGCTTTAACAACACCAGTGCCTTTGGAATAGTGTAACAAATCCTGCAAATGTCCGAGCCTCCTCCTTCTCTACTTAGTATGGAGTAAATAGCACCTTCTAGGCACAAACTACTCAACATCATAATAAGGCTCTGCCAGGAAAAAGATTTTTAAATGAGGTAAGTGAAGACAGGCCTGCCCTGGTTTAAGCCCAGCTGGGAACCAAGCACCACATGGCCACTTGCTCACTCCACTCCCCAGTGGGATGGGGAGGAGAAAATACAATGAAAGACTCGTGGATCAAGACAAGGACAAAGAGGGACTGCTCACCAGTTGCTCCTTCCTTCTCGGGGAGGACTCCTCACACTCTTACCCTGCTCCAGTGTGGAGTCACTCCCATGGGAGACAGCCCTCCATGAACTTCACTTCTGCAGTCTGAGTCCTTTCCACGAGCTGCAGTTCTTAATGAACTGCTCCAGCCTGGGAACCTTCCATGAGTGCAGTCCTTCAGGAACAGACTGTTCCAGCATGGGTCCCCCACAGGGTCAAAAGTCCTGCCAGCAAACCTGCTCCAATGTGGGGTCCCCCATGGGCAGCAGGTGGATCTTTACTCCACCATGGACCTCCATGGGCTGCAGGGTCACAGCCTGCCTTACCATGGTCTTCACCATGAGCTGCAGGGGAATCTGTCTACTCCAGCACCTGGAGCACCTCCTCCCCCCACTTCTTCATTGACCTTGGTGTCTGCAGAGCTGTTTCTTTCACATCCCACTCTCCTCTCAGCTGGAGGTTTTTCTTTTCCCCTCTTAAATATGTCATCACAGAGGTGCTCCCATCAACTTGGCTTGGTGCTCTCTCCCATTGGCTTGGCCTTGGCCAAAGGCAGGTCCAACTTGGAGCTGTACAAGCTTCTAGCAGCTTCTCACAAGAGACAGCCCTGTAGCTTTTCCTCCACTACCAAAACCCCACCACACAAACCCAATACAAAGCCTACGATGACTTCTTCAGACAGCTAAATACTGCATGCTAAACATGCCTCCAGTTAATGCAGAGATGCCCGAGTTGGCTTTAAATGCATTGCTTTGTGTATGAGAAGTCTCACTGTGGCAATACAGATTTCTTTGCCAAAGAGGCTGCCTGTTTCAAGCAACAACAGCAACAACAAAAAGATACTGTCTTTTTGCCATAACAATTCTTCAAGAAAATATTAAAAAACTAATGTGGGCCAGAACTCTGGTACAAAAATTATTTTTAAAAATCTTATTTAATGACCAAGAATGAGGTTGTGAAAAGACTGTGGTGAAAGAAGATGGACGCACCCCAGATGCTTTAGATTCTAACAGAAGTAGGTTTTCTGCTGGAATCCATGCACCTTTGAACACAAGTCAGCCCCTGCCCAAGGCTCCCAGTCCAAGTCCAGCCCAGCTGTGCCACCTTTCCTAGGGACAGTCAGGTGTGCCCAGTCCTCAGCCATCACTGCACCTGTGCTCATAGCAAACTCCCCATGGAGAAGGACAGTGCCAAAAGGGACTGTGAGCTTCCTTTTAATAAATAAATTGATTGAAAGATCTGTGCAGGAGACTTTGCAGAAGCCTCTGAGGGATTCGCTAGCCCAGTAAGTCTTAAGGCTTGTGGCTAGTTTGCTTTGAAGTATTTGTAACATAAACACTGCACTCCTCTTTCGTTTCTTTTCTTTCACGTGCTTCCGAATGTGCTAATTTTATGCAATATGCCTGTTAGCTGTAACAAATATTTATCCTCTACAGGAGCTGAGCTCTTTTGAGTGCACAGCAGCACTTGTACGCAGGTGTTGGAGCGAGGCAGGTGTGCAGCTGCTCCATTCCTCCCTTTTTTTCCAGCTGGCCACCTTACATTACCCTCCTCAAAAAGGCTGAACTTCCCAAGTCTGGTTCTGTGTATGGAGCTGCAATAGGCTTCAGTGGGAGCTGTGCGTGAAGTAGCTGAGAACTCAGAAAGGTATTTCCAATACTTAAAGCAGGTGATTTCTCTGAGCAAACTATTCATATCCCTGGCCAGCAAAATAAGCTTGTTCTGAGCTTTGGAGCAACACAAGCACAAAGCAATGCCTTATTTTTACAAGTAGAAGAGCCTTAACACACAGCAGCAGGAGGAAGAGGATGGTTTTCCCAAGCCTTTTGTATTGTGTCTTGTAAATTTTGAATGTGCTCCAAAGGAAAACAACTAGACGTGCGTTCTTTGGACACTGCACCCTGACTGTCTTGAAATGGCTTAAGTATATTCTGCTTATGATCATGTTGCATCAATGATACTTTTTAATTCGTGAGGGGGGAGGAAGGCTTGGAGAGAGCAGGTGATTCACTTCATCTTACTTTCTGTTCTGCGAGAGCAGATCGTAATTTGTCTCATAATTCTTCTGACTCATCACCAGAAAATATGTTTAATACAGTAAGCTGCTAAACTCAATTGTTAGTACTTTCTTAGTTAAATGGGATTAGTGTACTCCTCTAATGGTGTGATTTATGTCAGATTTTTAGACTTATCTATCATCCAAAGGCCCCAGATAGTCCTAAGGCTCATCTTGCACTGCAGCTATACATCCTTAAAAGTTCCATCACCAAAATGAATATGATTTGCTCATCAAAATATGACACCAATTTGCTTTCCATATATGTGTCTCAAATATATGTGTCATATATATATATATAATTATACACATACACCCCTCTTTAGTAAAGACAGAAATATTTCCAGGATGTTGTGACTTTGAGGTCAACTAATGCAGTTTGGGAACTGTTTTACCTGTTGGCTCAGAAAGTAAAAAAACTGAAAATCAAGTGACTGTGACCCTGTTTGCCAAGTTGTTCTCTTGGAAAATTCCTTCCTATGACTCGAGTCTTGCCCAGGTTTGCTCCTATGGACACATCTTTTTTGCTCTTCTGGGAGAAGAGGCTGAACACTCAAGCGGGAGGGCTGTGCAGTGGGATACTGTAAAGCAGAGGCGAAGAGAGGAGTGGTTGAAGAATGCTCACAGATTTTTAAGGTCATGAGGACATCAGCTTCCTAAATGCCTGAAGCCAGAAGACTTTCCCTGGTCCATATGCAGATCTGCCAGTTAAAACCATGAAGTGAGGTGGTTGAAGGTGGTTGAACATGAAGCTGAGTGTGGTGAGACGCTGGCCCAGGTTGCCCAGGGAAGCTGTGGATGCCCGCTCCCTGGCAGTGTTCAAGGCCAGGTTGGATGGGGCTTTGGGCAACCTGGACTGGTGGGAGGTGTCCCTGCCCATGGCGGGGGTTGGACTGGATGAGCTTTAAGGTCCCTTCCAACACAAACCATTCTGTGATTCTATGAGGTAGTGGTTGGACTATGATAGTGCTTAATCACAAACTGGCTCCATGTGCACTCTGTGGCTTGGAAAGACATGGCTTGTCCCTTCTGGGGAGAATTTCTCTTCTTCCTCATGCAGAAAGGGAAACATTTGTGTCAGTCCAATAGCTCTGGTGAGTGCCACATCATACACTCGGCAGTATGTGGATTTTGGTAAAAGGAAGTCTTCGCTGAGGACTGTCCCAGCGTTCATGTGGCCCATATGTGGACTTTATTGCTCTGCACTGTCAGGGCATTCTCACAGCAGAAGTCTGGAACAAATAACAGTTTCAGTTCCAAAATACTATACCAAAACCTTTCTTAAGTGGTGAAATGTGTGATGAGCAGAAGCAATCAGTTAGCTTTCTTCTGGGCATACCACCCTGAGGAAAAAATTGATTTTGAGTAATGGCACACATGCTGTTAGGAGCTGATGACCATCTAGGTAATCAGCATGGTTTTCACCATAGTTATTTAGTAACACCTCAAGTTGTCCTTCTCCATGAAAATGATCACACCAGTTCCAAGTTGTTTTTTTCATCCAGTGAAAAGATGTTTTTACAAAGCTACATGAAGCAGCGATTCATGCTGCAAAACACAGATCATGTTTCATTGAAGTGTATTCTCATTGAGTTTTTCACTGACATCATTTGCAAAGTACTTATTAAATACAACTGTAGAAGCTGTATTTTTATTTATATAAATATGCAACTGTTATTACTCTATGTGTATTATCTATCTATATATTTTTGTGCAAGGTTTTTTCATTGAACCAAACCTTATTAAAGGAATGATGTTGTGAAATGTGCTAAATTTCTCCATCCCTTTTCATCAACAAGAGCTGCCCACAGTCTGGTGACCTAAGCCTGTTTACGCAAGTTAGAGCTCAGTGTTTAATGCAGTAATACAACCACAATATGTAGTTCCACAACTCCTTTTAAGCTCCTGCATAATTAACTTCCATTAATTAGTTAATTAATTAACTTTCATTAATACCTCACCTCTACACCATCAAATGCAGACAGAGGAGTTTCTGCAGTCATTCTAAGAGATGGGAACTGTCCTTGTTAATAGCTGTAGATGTTCACTCTGAAGCTTAACAAAGACTATCAAAATTTGAACAGTGATATCAAATTACTTTTCACCTGTCACTTTCAGAGCAGTGAAAGTTCTCTGTACACATTCTGATCACAGCTGTATCCAGGATGTATTTAAAACCATTCAGTTCCTTATTGACTGCCATGTGTTGCAAATATCATGGCCAAAAGCTGTGCCAGCCCTCTACAGTGTAATTGGTTTTTTTAATATTAAAAATATCAACACAGAGCCTAACAAAAAGTGTGAAGGATTGGAGGTTGTACTGCACAGTAAGGACTCACTTGAGGTGGAGAGCTGCCTCTTGGGATCACATGGAGCCAGGGAAGGGTAGCCATGGGTTTTCCAGAGAGAACAGGAGATGAGATGAGTCCTCTGCCAAGCGGGACTCCACTTGCATGGTGGACATCACTCATAAACTCAGAGCTCGGTGTGCTCGCTCCGAGTTCTTTTTTTGTTCGAGAAAGAGCTGTGGTGTCAGTCCAGTGTAGCCAGAGGTAGAACGTTAAAAAGAAAAAAAGAAAATAATAATGAAAAAATTTCTTCTAAGACCTGGCTGTTGCATAATGTGCTTGGCCATTTTGGTGTAAAACTACAAGGATTTTTGTGTCTGTAAAGAGAGAGAGTGAAAGACAGACCTTCAGGGAGAAGAAGAGGTTCAATAGTTTATAAAATTGTTTCTTTTAAAAATACAATAACCATAGAAAAAGGCCCTTAGGATGGAAATGGGAGTTCTCTGTAAAGACTCTTCATGCTGATCGGCAGCAAAAAGATGTGAAAAAAATACCAGTGACAGAAAGATCACTTAATTTGCAAATATAATAGTCTCTTAGAGAGGCGTTTGTACAGCCAAAGACATTACTCTCCTTGCCACTCATTACTGCATGGTTAGTGTAAGGGCTGTTATGATCATGCAGACAGTAAACGAGCAAGCAGGTAACTAACCTACAGCACTTGGAGAGTTGCGAATTGAAGACTTGGCCTCCTGGGGAAGCAGCATAATACCCTGAGATGCAATATAAAACATTTATAACCTCTTTTTTAAAAGGCTTCCAGAGGGGAAGTTTCAGCTTTTCAGTTTTGTTGCAGAATGCTTCGCTGGAAGAAATACACTGTGAAGAAAGGGGCAAGCAGAGAAAGTTAGCAGTAATTATCATCCTTTAGGGCTTTTTGTTGGCAACTTTCTTGGTCTTTTCTACAGAATAAAATATTTTAAAGCAAAAAAAATATGTAGAAACAGTCACTCCCATTTAAAACAGGAATAGAAGTTACGATGTTAGAAATATTTTTGAAACATCATCCTGTGCAGCTGTTTCCGAGTTTCTAACTAAGTAGTGCAACCACCAGAAAGACAAAGCCTCGTGTTTCAAGTATGGCTTAATTGTAAGAGATGATTATAAAACACACATTACTTTAAAGGAATGATAAGTTCAATTTGGGGTTTTTAAATTTTTATTTTCCCTGAGAAACACAGTATTTGGGCCTTGTGCTCCAGTGGCAGGCTCCACTGTGACGCACAAACAAGCAGTTAAAACATCTGATATACCTTTGTAGCCATGGAATGATCTGTTTTCATTTATTTGCATGTAAAATCTGTATTTAAACAGTTAAATAACATATACAGCACATGGATTTCCTCAGTGGGTACTGAAATATGTGACATGTGACAGGACATCCACTTTGTTTAATTTTACTGAGGAAAGTTGATCAAATCTAGTAACATAATGCAGAAGTTAAAAAAAAAAAAAGCCTTATAGAAAACAGAATTCACTTAGCTCTACCTTTTAATCCAGCAGCCTGAGGAGTGAATTTCATATCCCACCCCAATTTATGCTGAGTTTTACCATCTGAAGACACGTATTTAAAAGGAATAGTTTTAAAAGTGAAATCCCATTTTAATTACATCTTAATCTGCCCCACAGAGATGCTGCATTTTGTCGATTTGTTTAGCTGATGGCCACTCCTTTTGCATATTCACCAATGCCAATTTGCTACTCAAATACCTAGACACATACATCAAGCAGAACATAAACCAAAAATCCTTCCTCTGCCTCCAGCCTGTGCTCGTTCTTTCTAAGAACAAGTTATCATTACCCTGAGCCGTGTTTGCGCATCCTCCCTCCACAGGGAGGAGAAGGGTTACAGCAAGGAGAGACTCTAACAGCCGCTTGTCTCCGTTTTGTACCAGAAATCATTTTTAATGAGCACATTCGCTCGATTCGGGGCAATCCCTGCCTTATCGCATCGCTCCCAGCCAGAATACCTGGGAGTCTTCAGCAAAGTTGTGCGTGTTGTGAGCAGACCAAAAATAGGCCCACGAAAGTTCCCATGATAAATTGCTTGCTGGTGTGAGTCACCTTTGAAACATGAACTGGTGAGCTTCGTTGTGCTGTTTGTAGCATTTTTATGAGAAACTTCAGTAAACTTGCCATAAAAATTTATGACCATTTTGAATGTGTACAAAAGAAGTGAGTTTATGGGTTTCCTGATGCAGATGGTGATGGAAGCTAGGAGCACGTAGTACTCCAAGTACAAAAACCCACAGAGTTTTATTTAGTGTGACCTGTCACTGTCCCCCTACACATTTCCAACAAGGCAGTGGCAGTGAACTGCTTCACTTTAAAAAGTAACACGGTGGGTATTTTTTCATAAACACAAATGATAATGCTAGGTGCTGCTGGGAATTTAAGTCAGAATAATCTCAACAAAAAGTTAGAAAGATTTTTATTCTACTCCCCCTCTAACGTAGGCTGAAGACCCACACTTCCAATCCAGCTGTAAATTCTGGGTCCTTTTACACCTCAAAATCCACCTTTTGTTTTCCCCCACAAGTTTGCAGATCCCAGCCAAGTCTAGAGGAGTTGGTGTGGCAGCAGAGACTGGTGCTGGTGCAACAGCAAGATGCAATACCTCCATATGATATTGGTGTCACTCTTTTGGTACCAGAAGGAGCCAATTAGCCCCATAGCATGGATTTTCCTCTTAAACGCCCTCCAACGCTCTTCTGTACTCATCACAAGAGTCAGGTGAGCCTGCTGCTGGAGCATAAGGCCCAAATATTCTGTTTCTCAGGGATAATAATCATTAAAAAACCCCAAGTTGAACTTATCGTTCCTTTGAAGTAATGTGTGTTTTATTATCATATCTTACAATTAAGCCAACATGATAGTCTTCAGAAACAGGGTAAACTGCTCTTCCTGATGATATAGCACATTTCCCAGCAGTGACAGAAATGCCCAAGGAAAGATTTGCTGCACAGTGGCTGAGCAGGACATGGTACAGGAAACCTTAATATCAGGTGGTGCTTCTGCTTTGTCTCAGAATAAATAAATCTATGCAGACAAGCATGATTTCACCCTGTCCATGCATCTAACTGAAGAAATGGAGTTTAGAGACCTCACATTTCTTCTCCAGAGTTTCCAAACTTGGATGTGATACTGCAGTTCCTTTAATAAAAAGTGGCACGGCAGTAGAGGAACTTCAGAGCAGCTCAGGGGAGCCCTCACCTTCACTTGCTGCACTGTTTTTTTGGTTTGGTGATGAGTGGCCTCTCACTGGTTACTTTGAATGTGTCTCAGTATTAATCTGTCTTATATAAAGTAAAGTATTATATTCCTCAAAAGAACTAAGAGCAGCAGCAAAGCTTTTCTTGATACTGGGAAGATAGAAACGACAAACTCAGATTCATAGTGAGAAATTTATTGCTACCTGGTAATGACTAACTGTCTCCTCTCTTAGTCTGAGGATCACGATCTAGCTACCCTTTTCCTTTGGTCTTATGAACAACCTATTGATTCAAAGACTGTTTCAAATGAGATACCAAAGCAAGGAGAAAGCAGCCAGAGGCTAAAAATTGCAATATAATCAGTGAAAAAAAAACCTAAACAACTTAGCTGGAAATTCAATAATACAGGTTAAAAAACTTGATCCATCTAAGCTTGAAGATATGACTGCATCTGCAATAATTTTATACAATCTTTAAGTCATTCATATATTAAATTTTGGGGTGGAGACATTAAAGGAAGGTAGACCTGAGGGAATTCTTCAGGATCCTCTGGGAATTCAGGAGAGAACATCTGAGCTCCTCTGGGAGCCTAATGCTCTGTAATAAATGCAACTGCTGAATTATTCACCAAAACAGTATATACTCTCATAAATGGTAAGCAACAGCTGTGGAAGTGACCAGAAGACTGTTTTCTAGGAAGTCTGCAAAGTGATGCTCAGAATTTCATTGTTTGAACTGTCTGAGATAGATACAGCTGCTCTGATTTGGTAGCCTTACGATAATGCACTCATCTCTGAGTGCTTCCCTGCACTCATGTGGCCTATACCTTCTATCCTCCATGCTCAGAGATGGGTGACACATAGCAAATATGCCTCATTTTTTAGCGAAAGAGTGGCATTTGGACCAAGCAGCCTGCTCCACAATGCCGGGAGGCACTGCACCGAGGCAAGGCATAGCTGATGGACCAGGCTGAGCAGGGCAGTGTTTCCCAGCAGGTCCCTCCAACCCTACTGCAGATGGCTGGTGTGTGAACCACCAGTGACGTGAGCTCCAGCACCTGTGGTGTCTTCCTAAAGCACCTGCAGGAAAGCAGCAAGAGTCAGGAACCACTGCTTTGCCCAGAGCTGTTGATGGATAGGTTGGTACCCAAAGGGACACAACAGCTTCCAGCCTTGAAGCTGGTTCCTCACTTCTTTTTGACCTCTGAGCACTCTCCAACTCACACCAAGAACGGCTTCCTAGAGAGCTGGGTGCCTGGCTGCTGGGTTAAAGAAAAAGTTCAAATCCTGAACACAATGCCTCTTTTTGCAGGTATTGAGAAATGCCTAAAATCAATAGTGGTCCTCAAAAACATTTCAATGTTTTACCTGTGTTTCGAAGATGGGAATAGGAGTACTGGGGCTTGTACTGATGTGCAAGAAATAGAAATAAATGTGGGCTAATGATATCCAGATTAGTCTCTAGACCATAGACTAGCAGTTACTTTACTGTCATTGAGATTGTGAGGAGGGATTAGGTCTCGTGTCTAACATCTAAAGAAACACAGGGGAGAGACCAGAGCAGACATGCCAAAGAAACTACTATATTCATATGAGGAACTGCACACATTGCTGGAGATGTGCAAAACTGATCTCTTACAGAAGAAAGTGATGGGAAAGAGGTGACCGGAGGCAGCATAGCTTATATTATTCTCTTTCTAGAAGGTAATTGCTATAATACCAGAAGAAATGTATCACAGGAAGTAATGGTGAAGTGCTGCTTGGTTGTCTGATTACTTATTTTAATAATGCACAACCTTCTGTAGATTATTCTGAGAATCCAGCACAACTGCCTATAAATTGCTCATTGGCAGTGAAAAAAATGAAGAGGCAATTTCTACTCCATTTCTATCAGTCTTTTTGCAATGATTTTGCCTGCCTGTCTATGCAGGCAGTGAGCTGAGAAGGGAGGTGGGAGCTAATATTTCTTCAACCACTTGTGGCATCTTTGTTATCCGCCGGCTATTCTAGACTTCCCTTCATACCAACAGAGATGGACACTTTCAACGTGCAGCTCTGAGCATCTGAACTGTTGCTCTCTGTGGCTACATCTCCACTGCTAAAGGCTTTTGTCCAAGAGAGCAAGGCTTGTCCTCAGGCCAAACCAGGGTACGGAGTGTTTGGTCTCCCAGCTGCATGGGACTGGCTCCTCCTAGAGCAGACTGACTATACCCACGCTGCACACTCATTTCATCAAATCTTCTCTGGGTGCTCCTCTGGTACCAAGACGTAACAGCTGCTTTTCAATAGAAAGCACCTGAAATATTGCCATGCCAAGTCCTATGGCCAGTGGTCCATGCACAAGCAGTAAGTCCAAGGCCTGGCCATCCATGTGTTAAGCAGGGAAGTGAGCAGACAGGGTGACCAGCAGTTGCTCTCTCTATATAATGCAGTAAGAGGAGAAGAGCTGAGGAGGAAGCAGCTGCTGCCTGTGCCTCGGACCCCTATTTTAGAACAACACCACAGTGCCTAGCTTTGTTAGATACAACCTGACTGCAGACGTGATATCTCTTCATCATGTAAATGTAAAATAGTGCTTCTGCTACTGGCTACAGAGCAGTCTCCTCATGGAAACATCCAGCTCATGCTTGTGGCTTATATATATACATATATACATGCACACACACATATACATATGTCTATATCTCAATATCTCTGTATCTCTAGATATAGTAGATACAGATAGAGATTTAGAGATATATATAGCTATAGCTATAGCTATAGATACAGATAGATATAGATCTGTAATGTGGAATTACGTTTTCTTTGTTTCTGTCCTGTGTGGTTGTCCTTTGGTCCTGCACTACAATGATTTCCATGTAGCAACTGGAAGGTCTGTGCTGCAGTGCACTAGAAAAGTATATGCATAGTACAGAGCCAATGGTATGTGTTTTGCTGCCCAGGTGTGGAAAGGGCATTGGTAAGTATTCCCAGTGCTTGCTGGGATGATGTTACAAGACTTTCATGAATGAATGGAGCCAAACGTGGTGTGATTTACGGCCAAATGCTTTGGCTTGGAGTAGGCTGTGGGGTGAAATGTTCTGTTCATGGGTTTCCTTTTAGAGGGATCGAACTGGTTTGCTTCAGAAATGAGCTCAAAATTTTAAAAAAAAGAAACAGACACAAATACCCTCTTAAAAAAAAAAAAAGAAAAAAAGAAAACAACCAAACTCCAGTTCATATGTAGTGTGGCTGCCAGCTGAGGAGCTAAGAGATTTAACAGCTTAGCATTCCTCGCATGCCTCTCCATCTTCATTCCCCTTTGAAGCTGAAAGGTTGTCCCACAGAGTGACTGATTGAGGAGGGAGGGTTTTGGGAGCAGAAACTCTGACTACTGCAGCTTCTGACTATGAATGCCAGTTTGTTTCAGTGCTTAACAAATGACAGACAGATGACATACACTAAAAATGACTGATGGTCTCGGTAAGGCAGGGAAGCCTCATACACAAGCCTCGTGTCCTTCAATGCGGAGAAACAGCACAGCTTCCATCTGCTGCTGAAGGAAGAGGAAATTTCTCCACCTGTTGGGACTCCTGCTGTTCTTTGTAGAACAATTCCTCCTAAGTAGGTATCCAAAATACAAAAACATAATTCTCTATTTTCCAAGCTGTGCTAATGAGCAGTGCTTCTGGTACCAAAGTCATGAAGTGCACTGTCTCAGAGCAGCAGATGCCCGTACCATGTCTCAGGATGTGCTGGCTCTGAGTCCCAGAGCTTCAGAGAGACTTGGGAAGGGATGCAAGGTCCGTGGGGCCATGAAAGAACAGATACGAGGTTTCTGGGGCAGCCTGATGCCGCAGCTGATGGAGAGCTCACCCTAAGCTTCCCCATCGATTGCGTGCAAAGCCCATCATGCTGGGTGTTCACCACATGAGCTCCAAAGAGGGGAGATGCTCTCCTTCCATGTTTTCATATCAGGTAGGTTTTCTGCTCAGTGTGTAAGCTGTTTCCAAACACTGTTTTGAAGCCCTTCACTGCTTCACTTTATGTAGCCCAAAATTTCCTCTTGC
>NW_010173005.1:469-711 GCF_000695765.1 Mesitornis unicolor | reverse complement strand
AGTGGTTTTTAGCAAGCCATTATATCGTTCATTTTTCCCAGAGACTGGTGCATGTTAAGGGATATGATACATCCACTCAATACCATGCTCTTTAGCCCAACTATTTACGAGGTTGTTTTTGAAATGAGTCCCATTGTCTGACTCTATTCTTTCTGGTGTACCATGCCGCCACAAGATCTGCCTCTCAAGGCCCAGGATGGTATTGCGGGCAGTGGCATGAGGCACAGAGGAAGCTTCCAACC
>NW_010173005.1:0-292 GCF_000695765.1 Mesitornis unicolor | reverse complement strand
CCCTGTGCAACGCGATCCATAGCTAAGTCCACCCCTCGGTCACGGGCCCATCGATACGTGGCATCTCTCCCTTGGTGACCAGAGTGTCATGGGCCCACCGAGCTAGAAACAGTTCACCTCGGTGCTCCCAATCCAGATCTCTCTGGAATACAATACTTTGGCGGCCTGGTCCACCTGATGGTTGTGTCAGTGTTCTTCATGTGTGTAGAGACATGGTGTAGAGAGAGACAAAAAAGTTAGTCAAAAAGCCCGAGGCACATGCACCAGGCAGCTGCATGCCTGGAAGCATGAA
>NW_010173004.1:0-1882 GCF_000695765.1 Mesitornis unicolor | reverse complement strand
GCCCCACATGCGTGCTCACCGCTGCGCTCGGGCTCGTCCGCGGCGGTGCCGGCGATGCCGCTGCTCTCCAGCCCGAAGGCCGGGTCGGCCTTGCCCGTCACCTTGGCAGCCTCCTCCACCTTGCGGACGTGGGCCTCCACCAGCGCCGTGGGCACCTCCTCCTTCATCTTGGAGAACTCCTCTGCGGGCGGCGCCGCCGTGGGGCAGGGTCAGCGCGGACCCCATAGACACCCCCCAGCCCCGGCCTCAGCGCTGGGCACCCCTGGGGGCTTGGCCTGGCCCCTCATAGGGTCCTGACCCCCATAAGGCCCTGCCTTGCTATAGGATGCTCTATAGGACCCAGCTCCTCACAGGGCTCATCCTGACCCCATAGGATGCTCTGTAGGACCCAGCTCCTCACAGGGCTCATCCTGACCCCATAGGATGCTCTATAGGACCCAGCTCCTCACAAGGCTCATCCTGACCCCACAGGGCCCTGGCTCGCTATAGGATGCTCCATAGGACTCAGCCCCTCACAGAAGCAGTCCCATCTCCCCAGAGGGGTCCCTATGGGACTCAACTGTTGTCCCATAGCACCTGTCCCATCTGCCCATAAGACTCATCCCAACTCCTATAGGATTCATCCTGTTTCCCCACTGGTCTCATCCTATCTCCCTGTAGGACCCATTCCCTTCTTCCTATAGGACCTGCCTCCCCCAGGACTTATCCATATCCCCATAACTCCTCCTTTATCCCTACAGAGCTCTCTATAGGATTTATCCATCTCCTAGGACTCATCTTGTCTCCCTATAGAGCTCCCTATAGGATTTATACATCTCCTCATGACTTTTCCTTCTTCCCTGCAGAGCTCCCTATAGGACTTACCCATCTCCTAGGACTCATCCCATCTCCCAGGACTCATCCCATCTCCCTATAGAGCTCCCTGTAGGATTTATCCATCTAAGACTCCTCCTTTCTCCCTAAAGAGCTCCCTATAGGATTTATCCATTTCCCCATGACTCATCCTTTCTCCCCATAGAGTTCCCTATAGGATTTATCCATCTCCCAGGACTCATCCCATCTCCCTGTAGAGCTCCCTATAGGATTTATCCATCTAAGACTTCTGCTTTCTCCTCATAGAGCTCCCTATAGGATTTATCCATCTCCCAGGGCTTGTTCCATCTCTCTATAGAGCTCCCTATAGGATTTATCCATCTAAGACTCATCCTTTCTCCCTAAAGAGCTCCCTATAGGATTTATCCATCTCCCAGGGCTCATCCCATCTCCCTGTAGAGCTCCCTATAGGATTTATCCATCTCCCAGGGCTTGTTCTGTCTCCCCATAGAGCTCCCTATAGGATTTATCCATCTAAGACTCTTCCTTTCTCCCCATAGAGCTCCCTATAGGATTTATCCATCTCCCAGGGCTTGTTCCATCTCTCTATAGATGTCCCTATAGGATCTATCCATCTCCCCATGACTCGTCCTATCTCCTGCAGGACTCATTCATCCCATCTCCCTATATAGGGGCTACAGGACCCATCCCATCCTCCTGCAGCCCTGGTGCCCCTCCCCACAGGCGGGACCCCAAACCCCGTTACCCAGAGCGGACTTGGCGGCGGCGGAGGCGACGCGGGGGTCGACGACAGAGGCCAGGAAGGCGACGGTGCTCATGACGGGGTTCCCGGACTGGCTGAAGGGGATGGGCTGGTACGCCAGCGGCCCCAGCGACGCCTCCGAATCCTCCAGGTAGGGATCCTCGATGGGCAGGCGCAGGAAGTGCAGGATGCACTCGTCCTGCGTGCGGCTGCCCACGTGCTCCGAAACCTTGTTCCAGTCGTCCTTGTACATCTCCAGGGCCTGCGGGATGGGGCACAGAATCACAGAATCCCAGACCGTGAGGG
>NW_010173003.1:0-240 GCF_000695765.1 Mesitornis unicolor | reverse complement strand
AGGCCTTGCTAAAGTCCAGGTAGACAACATCTACCACTTTCTCCTCATCCACCAAGCAGGTCACCTCATCATAAAATAAGATTAGTCTAGTCAAGCAGGACCTGCCCTTCCTGAACCCATGTTGACTGGGGCTGATGCTTGATTGTCTTGCATGTGACGTGTGATGGCACTCAGGATGATTTGTTCCATCACCTTCCCTGGCACCGAGGTCAGACTGACAGGTCTGTAGTTCCCTGGGTC
>NW_010173002.1:23060-27739 GCF_000695765.1 Mesitornis unicolor | reverse complement strand
TTTGCTCATCATAGATTACCTGTCGGAGTGCCAGCTCTCTCAAGTATCTGATGCCCTGCTCTATAGTGTTCCATTCTGTAAAACTACATTCTGTATCCTCTTTACTAGGATATCTTCTCTTCAGAGCTGTTATGAGACGTTCCCACAGATTTCGAGTGCAGATGTCATTCCAAATAAACCTATCAATGCCCTGCTCCTTTGCCAATGCTCCCAATAGCTTAGCCTGTCCCCCAGCCAGATCCATTGTGTCCGCTCCAGTGTCCCAATACCGCAACAGCCATGTTATCAGTGATTCACCGTCCCCCCGGGCATAGTCTTTTCGTAAAATTCGTAGGTCTTTCAGGGAGAGGATTTTGACCTCTGGCTGTGATTCCCCTTGAGATGGTCCCTCTCCTGCCTCTGTGTCTAAATTTTCATCCCTCACCGGGTGGTCCGTTTTCTTAGAGCACTTCCGGTGGGTGGTGACTGGGGCCAACTGGACCACATTGCTCGTGTCCCTGCTGGTGGCTGCCGCTCCTGCCAGCACCAAAACGGTATCCTGAGAGATCATCTCACCATCCTTCCCTGGTCTGCTCCCCTGACATGTCCTCATAAATACACTTCTCTGGGGTACCAGGGTTCATTTTTCTGCATCCAATTCCCGCTTCGGCTGTCTCTTTATATGCCTCCTCCTCCAAATTCGTACTCCAAGCAGCCTTCCTCCAAGGGGAAGCACCTTGTCACTGGGCTGAGTGAAGGAATGAGCAGAAGGAGGGGAAGCCCTCATCCACCTCCTGCTCCAGCTGTCTCTGGCCAGGCAGCCCCAGCCTGGGAGGACCTTCCTCTTCTCATGACCCCAGCTGGGAAGAAAAGTGTAGTCAAGGCAATTTGCCTTCTGGTTTACCAAGTCCTGCCAGGGCCAGGCTGTCATCAAATGATAAAAACTAGGGATTTCCAATTGCCACCTACAACATCTCCTGCTCCATGCTGTGCCTGCCTGATAGCAGCATCTGTAATATCCTATCTCCTAAACTTTTAGAGATCTCATATCCACCTCTACCCCCAGGAGACAGAAGATATCCATATGCTGGTGAGAAAATGCAGGTTAACTCAGCAGATAAAACCCTGCTGCCAGGGGAAAGGGTAGCCACCAGCAGTGGGAGGGAAGTACTGGGATCAGGGATGCACAGCCCTCTGGACACCACGCTCTTCTGCTTCATTGGGGATAAAGATCCTCTTGTTATCTCCAACAAAGACGATGCAATCACAGAGTGTCTCTGATCAATAATCACCAACGTGAGCTGACCTCCTCCACTCACTCAATTGTTTATTTTGGAGGTTTTTTTCATATACCAAGAGCCAGTGAAACTAGTGCTAATCCACCCCCCAGCAGTATCTTGGCCAGGAAAGAGGAGCTGTCATCACCACCACATCCTTCCAGACAGACACTCTGGAGATCAACAGCTTTGATAGTGCAGGGAAGCTCCCAGCAGGCTCTCTCAGCATCAGTGTCTCCTGCCTGCTCCTCCCTGCAGTCCTGGTCCTCATTGGGCTCCCTGTAACCGAATGGTCACCCATCACAGAGCAAAATGAGGTGACTTCTGTGTCCCATACAAACACATTCCCAGGGCTCTGGAGTCCAGCAGAGAAAGGGGCTACAAGGGCTGCATGTGAAGTCAGAGAAATGTAAATGTGACCAGAATATTGGGGTTTTTCCCCTAGTATGGATCAACCACTGGAGCAACCTGGTCAGGAGAGCCTCTAGGTTTTGATGTCTTTGAATCACAGGCTGATGTTTTTGGTTTTTTTTCTGTGAGAGATAGTTTAGCTATATTTAAGTAAGCAATTAATGTCTGGGAGGAATAGCTATGGAAACTACAGCAGAGAAACTACAGGGACAGTTGGGCATGGATGGAAGAGACTTCTTTTCACCACTAGCTGGGAAAAGCTCTGCTCCCCCTTCCTGTGGCTGGACCCACCTCCTTTCCCCTGTGTGGGAGCTGAGCCCTGTCCCTTCCTGTCAGCTGAGCGCCAGGAGGCCCCCAAGGACTGCAGGGGCTCTGGTGATTCAGGTGCTTGATGCTTTCCTCCCACTCTGCCCTCTGCTCCCAGCCTGAAGCCTTTTAAGAGCAGGTAGGTGGATCTTCCCAAAGTCCCCAGGATTTGTATGGCTGATCTGGCACACAGCTGGCAGGGGGCACGTCCATCACACTTTTCCAAAAGCCCACAGAGTTTTTCTTCTCCTTGCTTTCTTCCTCCTCCTCCTTTTATTTTTTGTGGTCTCAGGTGAACACAGGACATTTCAAAGAGATCTTTGCGAACTCCAAAACTTTGAAGCCAGCTGGTAGAACAACCTCAAGTGACATGGAGAAGGAGTGAGGCACAGCTGGGTGTCTTCCCAGGAGAACTGAATCAAAGCCAGAAGAAATGACAGTACAAGCTGCTCTGACTCAGTCTGGCTGGGGGTTTCTCCCTCCTTTTGTTACTGAGCCCAGCCCGATGGCCCTTCCTGGTTTTAAATTAGCAGAACCTTTGCTAAGCTTCTGTAAACGTTCCTGGGTCACCAGCAGAGGTGGCCTGTAGCAAAACCCTGGATTTTCTCTTTAATTATCATCAGGAATATTACATTCTTGCAGAAACTTTGCTGAGAAAAAGCCAGCATCTGTGATCCCTGCTGTGAAGCTGAGCATCTGCTCAAGGAAAGGCTGGTAATCAGGAAGAGAGGGGTCAACAGAAGATGATCTTCTAAGTCTTCCTCTATAGACTGAATCTCTAATATGTTTACTTAGCCAGATGCAAATCCCTTTCACAAACTTATGGCACTGCTGAGTACAAGTACAAGCAGAAAATTAACAAAGCTGGAGCATCAATTCCTCATCTATCGCCAGTACAAGACTCCTGGTGACAATATGGGAGGAAGGAAAATGTCCTCTCTCCAGCGTCCGGGGAGACAAAGCTGAGTTTTCAGCAGCATTCTCCAACTCTTAACCGAGAGATCCTGTCCAACACCTCACTGCTGCACTCTCTCTCCCGGCTGCCCTCCTTCCCTGCTCTGCTGCTGGGCTGCTCCTTCCCCGGGTCACGAGGGTTTGAGTCTTGCCCTTGTCCATGCCCAGCAACAGAGTGCGCCCATGGTCAGTGAACTTGCTAAGGCAGGAGATCTTCAGGAAACCAGTAATGGCATCAAGTGCAAAACCATCTCCAAGTGTGGTCAGGAGCAGAAGCCTGGTGTATAGATCCCTCACCTAGGTGTCCTGTGCCTACTGAAGACAATCCTGCCTTCTCCAACCTGATGGCCCCAGGTTATTTTCCTTGATGTGACCTAGAGAAGCATCCTAGTGACCCCCCTGCTGGGGCAGAAATTTCTCATGGCCACCTTATTGCCTGCTGCTGCCAGGACAAAGTGCCTCTTGAAAAGTGGTGACACTATGTTTGGCTGTTTGCATGTCTGATCTATGATGAAGGAGCAGGTGAAACTGGAAGCCAAGCCAAGTCTTACTACATGCTTGTGGAGCCACCAGAAATTTCCCATACAGCATCCTGCATTGGGCTGGAAATGGTGCGCTGGCTGGAAGATAAGACATGGGTAGGAAAGGGCAGAGAGGCAGAGCAGCACGGGCTGAGCTGCTCAAAGCACGGACAGCCAAGAGTTGGGACAGGTCAGCATATTTGGAGCTTATCTTTTCACCGTTCATTTTTCTCAAAACATGCACAGGTGTATGTGTGGTGTGTCTTGGGTTCAAGGTCACCTTGTATTCAGCCCAGCACAATAAAACCTTAAAGAAATAGGATATAACAAAAGAGCCGGGCAGCTCTGAGCCTCTCATGGACTGATGGGTCTTGAAACTGTTCACAGCTACCTGGAGGTTAGAAAGCCCTACATCCATCACCTTCGTGAGTCGCTTCCTGAGACACCCTGCTCCTGTAGTGCAGAGGTCTGGGGATCCCCTCTGAGCTGACGATGACAGCTAAGGAGGAATGAGACTGGCTTAAGCAGAGCCTGTTTAATGCCATCCCAACCCCAGCCAGCCAGGTCAATTAAAAAATAAAGATGAAGACGCTTAGTCCGGGTTTGCTGTCCCTATCAAATTCATTATCTCCCCCCGCCAACAGAAAGAGGGCAACTGTTCACGTAAGACACAGCTAATAATATCTGAGTACAGGACATTGCTGCTAAATTATAGGGAGGGCTTGGGAAGGGAAATTAGTGTCATTTGCAAGCCCGATAATAGGGGCTGTGCAGCATGAATGCCGATGCGGGAGCAGGCTGGAGAACAGCATGTGGCTTATGCAACTGTCCCTGTCCCTGTCCTCCTCCCGTGGGCAGAGATGCACGCTGAGGGGCTGAGGAGCAGGCTGGCAGAGGAGAAACAGGCTTGAAAGCCAAAGGCAGCTGAAAGCAAAGGGCAAAGCAGATACCACTGTCTGTGGGTAAAGGCATCTGCTGGGGAAAAAGGCTCAGTCTTTCCCTCCCAGCTGAGAAAGGCAGAGCACAGCTTAAGGGTGCCCAGAGCAACAGCTACCAGGGATAGGAGATCTGGTGGTTTCAACTGGAGGGGTACTTCTGGGCAACTGCTAGGAGCAATCAAACCCAGTGGGGAAACTGAGGCACAGGGAGGCTGCACAGACTGTTCCATGGGTTGAATCTGAAGGCAATTCTTGAGGGCTTCTCAGTGATGTGAAATGTGGTGCTGCTCCCT
>NW_010173002.1:6607-23029 GCF_000695765.1 Mesitornis unicolor | reverse complement strand
CTGCAGCGGGCAAAGCATTCCCCATTTCAGATACAGTCACATCTGGAGCAAAACCGTGTTACCAAGAAGCAGAAATGCTCTCTGACCACATGCTCTGAGGCTACTAACAAACCTAAAGTATCAGCACCATGCTCTTAGTCATCTGTGGAGTATCGCAGTCCCCACAGTCAAAATTCACATCCAGTCAACAACCCAGCAAACATCAGGAACCTGCCAAAGAGCCCCCGCTCCTCTGCAGTCCCACTGTGCTCTCTGCTGGCCCTCATAGATATCCAGTTCCTGGGCCAGGAAGTCATTTTACAGCAACATTATCAGGGTGCTTAAACAAAAATAAGGAAGTGAAGCAACTCTTACTGTGCCCAACATGTGCAAAGACCAGGGTACCCTTCCTGCCTGCAGTTATTTCTCAAATTCCTCGACCTTGGACCACTCTCCAGGGCCTCTCCTGTAGCTGATTAGGAAATGCCCCAATTCCCTGATGAATGGGTGAAGCTGTGATTATACCAATCAACTGCTCATTAGTGTTACTTGGCTTCAGCTGATGATGGTGTACAGCCACCTCTGTCATCAGGGGACGTTGAAGTTTCTCAGCTCTCTTGCTATCCCCAGCTGGTTTTGCCCACAGATGTATAAGGGCTCTCCAGGGCATGACTGAGATCCGGCAAGCAAATCTCATCCCAGCAGGTATGAGCCCTCTTTCAAACTGTAGATTGATCACCACAGTGCCGTGCTTCTGGGTATCTGATAGGGAATTTTGGACCCTGAGGGGCTTCCAGGGGGCAGCCAGCTGCCACGAAGGGCTGAGAGTCATGCAAGAGGGGTCACAGATCTCAACAGGATGAGGCAGAGAGAAGTCTACAAGAGCCACTCCATTTACCCACCAGCACAGCCTCCACCAAGAACCCTCAGCCCAATCTCTAGTGGGCTGTAGTTGGCCACAGAGCCAACAGCTCTGACCCTAAACACCGCCAGTGAGGGAGCTAGCTGATTATGGAAGAGCAACACAAGCACAAGCACTTTCACGGCAGCTTTGTGTCCAGCCTTCCAGCCACAGTGCAGCTGCTACAAACCAATGCTGTTGGAAAGGGAGAGTTTTGCCAGTCGATAAAAAAAAAAATCAAAAGTCAGGAAATGCTTGATAACCTGCCCAAACTTCTCTTCAGGTCTCCACGTAGCCCCCATTTCCCACCTGCTTTCCTGACTCACACCTCTAGAGTGTTCTTCTGTCTCCCTTTCCATCTCCATCCTCACATCACACAGCCACTTTGAAACCAGCCCCTCCTACCTCCATGGCATCTTGGCTTCTCAGCTCTTGGGCAGCTGGTCCCCATGGCCACCACCTTGCCTCTCCCACCACCAGACTCCCCTGGTCTGTGATGGAGTTAAAGCCGCTCCAGAGTGTTTCACCCCCAGGTCTAACAGTGTACCCACAAGAAGGAGAGCCAGGAGAGGGTATTTATGACAATGAAGCTGTATCCTCTCAGGAGGCAGAGCCAGAGGATTGTGCTCTGCAGGTGCCACCCTTACCCTTAGGGAGTGCAGAGATCTCAGCAGGTTTGGTGGCGGGCACTAGGGGCTGGTGACATGGGTGATTTTCCTGGTGCACCACAAAGCCTGGTTGCAATGTGGGGACCCAGACATCCACTACTACCAGCAATGGAGCAGGATACCTGTTTGCATGGGAGACCTCTAAGACGCTTAGTGATGGGTACTTGGAGAGAACTGACCCCTCAGCTGGAGGGAGCAGGGATCCTCAGCACCGGAGCCAAAGGAGGCTTCAGCTGCTGTTTGCCTCCCTATGGACGTGGCAGCTCCAAGTGTCAGGCCCTGGGCAGGCAGGAGAGACACCGCTGGTCTGATGTCATCTCCTTCACAGATGGGCCATGGGAGAGAAATCCCCACAGGCTGCCTTCTGTCCCTGGGGCCTCCCTGCAGAAGCCGATGTTCTTCCCTTTGGATCCATCATCCTGACAGCTCTCCCCAAGGAGATCTTGAAGCCAAGACCCCAGCACAGCAGAGTGCCAGGGACATCACCGCATCCTGGCAAGTCTCAGCCTTCTCCAGCCTTCCTCGCTGAAAGCTGGGGATGCAGCCATGCTCTCCCCCTTCCCTTTCTTCATCTGCTCCATCCTGTCAATCAGGCTCTTGCTCAGAAAGTTTTCCTCGTACAACAGCTACACTGGCTTTAGAGAGATGCAATTAAGATGAAACCCACTTATTTAAAGCAGCTTCTCTCCCAGCACCGCTCTAATGTCACCTTTGATCACTGAAACCAACCCAGCTCACAGATTGCCAGGGACGTGTCCTTTCATTTTCTCCCTCTCCCCCTCACTCCACTCAGACAAAACTGGTTTCTCTCTTCCTGCTCGTGCTCTGAGCATTTTGCAGAGCAATGGACCTCTCATTTTTGCATTGACCAGCAGGGAAAACAGAGCCAGAATCCCTGGTTGTAGCCCAGGAAGGTAGGAGAGGTTTTGTAGGTGATGCTGCATGTTGGGCTCAGAAGGGCACGGCACTGCAAATGAGGATGGGCTGCAGCAGGGCAGGGACTCCTGTATTAGCGCATCTGAAAGGAAATACCCTGAATTTACTTGGGGAGACTGGACCATTTCCACTACGTAGCAACCAGTTCTGCTCAAACCATCACTCAGGCTTAGCTTTAAACCCCCAGGCAGACCTCGCTCTTGCACACATACAGGAGCTGCTGGGTCAGGACTCTCTTGTTCTCAGCAGTCCCCATCCATCCCCACACACGTATTTGATTGTCAGGCATTGAAACTCCAGATCTCTTAGCCACTAAATGCATCCATCAGGTTGCATTTTCTATTAGACTGAAGGTTTCCTGCTTGTCAGCACTTCCACCCACACAGGCAGCTCTCTCCTGAACTCTGTCTCGCTGCCTCCAAACCTTCCTGCATCACATTTTCTTTGGAAATGGAGAGCAAATCCATGTGTATCCCCCTGCTCTTCCAGAGAGATGGCAGAGCAATTTGCAGGGTTCCCTGGGTGGACAGGCTTCTTCATCCGAACTCTTACTTCAATCTATTTTGTTTTGATCTGCAGGAGAGATCTCTTCCCGCAGGCAAGAAGAAGAGCGAGAAGCTGCCCTGTTACAAAACACCAGTGATTTGCAGTTTGTCACCAGCCTGGGTGCACTCTCTACTGCCATTGCAGGGTGACGCTTTCCTCTCATGCTTAGAAGCAGACGTTGTCAGACCAAAAGTCTCAGCACTGATATTGCAGGTTCATTCTAATCTTTCCAAAGATCTCGGATTTAGCAGCTTTTGAGGGTTTTGGAGCACAGAGCAGGTTGCTGCTCTACCTAGGGCTGCTGGGCCATGATCTGGGTCCTGGCCAGAGCTGGTGTGACTGTGTTGTGGTTTATACAATTGTTTTATCACCCAATGCCTTCTCCCCACCCAGGGATGGAGGTCAGGAAAAGGAAAGGAGATTAGTGGCTTGAAATAGAAATATATTTAATAAGATAATAATAAACAACTAATATTAATAACAGTTATAATATGAAATACACAGACTTGTACTCAGCCAATACTGTGGGGCAGTAGGCCTCAAGGTTAGGACAGTAAACAAGTCCCTCTTGAGATGTCAGCCACAGAAAAGGGAGCATGAGGGAGAGGAAGAGAAGGAGGATGAAGGGCCGTCCCCAGCAAACTCCCCAGTTTACAGTGAATATGACATTGATGGTATGAACAGTATCAATTGGTCAGCCTGGGGTCACCTTGGGGTTGACTCCCCTGGGTTTCCATTCCCCACACCCTCTGCAGCTTTATCTCAAGACCCTGAAGACCTTGAGCACTGTGGCAACCTGCATACCAGTATTAGCTGAAACCAGTTATAAAGTTTTTATCAGCTCTGTTCCCATGAAAATAGAGTCTTGTAGTCCTTACAAAAATTACAGTTTTCCTCAACAGAAAACTGAATAAAATTCTGTCCCAGTAAACCGGGACACCCTGCAAGGAGGGACCCAACCCCTGGATCAGCTAAACCATTTGGTCACCCCTCGCAGGGGGAAACTGGTCAACTCTCAGCAAAAGGGACAGTTTTGGAGAGAAGCCCAGCCCTGCACCCCCAGAGGCATCCCATTCCAACAGACTGCTAGAGGGGCTGCACTCCCCCCTTTCCTGCTTTGGTTGGGAGCTGGAGCAGCAGGGAAAGATTAAGTGCTCCTTCTGCCCCTCCTGCTTCATGATGCTGCTGAAGCTGGCTACCAAGATCTCAGTGCTTCAGGAAAGAGATGTCAAGGATGGCTCTGGGAAAGACAGAGAAAACACCGGTCCAGGTGCTTGTTCTGCCTGTAAGTCAGTTCAGATGGGCCATTCTTGATCTGCTGAGAGCTGGGTCCTCAGGGCAGCTTGTCCAGCAAAGAGCTGATCCAGTGTGGCAGGGCCTCCTCAGCCAGAGAGGGTTAAACATGAAGCAAAGGGTTTCTCAGGAACAATGCAATCTCGACATCCTCTGCCCATGGAGCTTAACCAGCCCCTGTCTGAGGGACTGTCTCTGCTGCCTGCTTCCTCCGGGTCTCTCCCTCTGCCCTCTCACCATATGGAGACTGGCTTTTGTCACTTAAAGGTGTGATCAGAAAATGGAGGGCTTTTAAAAACACTGCTATTAAGAACAATAAAAATAATAGAGTGGGAACATATGTCTCTCTGCAGGCCCATCACCTTCTGCTTGCTTGGATTGAAGCGTTTTGCCATCAGAGCGTGACAGCATGCTGATATATCACCAGAGCCGCAAAGCATCTGGCTTTATTACTGTTATCAACCAGGTTTTCTAAAGAAAGGCAACAGCACACCATGTGCATGCCTGCGTGTCAGCCCCCCCTTCACAACTTCTGAATCGGTCAGCCAATTTCAGCCCACATAGCTCAAAAGGTGGAGGTTACCAGAAGACTCCGTTTGTGCATGTGCCCCTGGAACCCGCAGTGGGACAGGGCAGACCCCAGTGACCACCCTGCCAAGACAGGCTGAGAGGAGAGCTCAGCCCCTTACTTGACACCAGGGAGCACCCTAGGAAAGCATGCAGTGCCCCACCTCATACCTTTTTAGATCCCAGGGAAACTGAAAAAAAAAAGGGCTGTTTTAAGGTCTTCTGCTCAGTGAACATCTTGCTGCTTCTCTGGTCCAGGATGGAGCCAGCACCAAGGCTTTGGCTGAGCCCTCTGTCCCTGTTTATCCTGCCATAGCACTGGCAGCAGGCAGCCCCCAAAGCCTTGTTTTGAGGTAGGTATTGAGAGATCCCATGTCCCAGAGAGATTTCCAAGGGCTTTTTCAGGACCTCCAGAGTGGGCTGGGCCAATAACTGGTCACATTAACCCAAACCCAGCAGCTGTGCAGTGCTCCTCCCTAGGGAACCAAACCTGGTTTGAGCAATCAAGCAGCCATCTTCATGGTCATTCCTTCAACCTCTCACAACTCAGCCCTGCTGCTAACACCACAGTTCCCAGTCAGACCTGTTTGGGCACTGGCTCTGAAAGGCTTTCCATCTCACCCCTCCATACTCTTCAATCCATCATGCCCGAGGGTGGCTGGTTTTCTCATGGGCTGCTTGGGGAATCTTTCCTCTGGGGAGGTCAGGGCTGCCCATTTCCTTTAACAGACTAGGGAAGAGCAGGGGCTATGAGCTTTCAGATGCAGCCGCAGGTGATGCTGCATGCCCAGGAGCACAAGCCCGAGGCTGCATTGCCTGGGTGACATCCAAACCACCATCCATCACCCCAGCACTAACCCAGGCAAGCAGCCAGACTGGAAAGCACCAGGAGGGTTTCCCATGGAAAGCTGAAGTCAGTCCAAGCTACGGGCATGATTCAGCCAGGAATCCTTGCTCCTCACTTTGCAGGATCCTGAGGAACCGGGACAGCTCTCTGTCAACTACTTGGAGCCCACAGGTGTTGTAGTCTGTCATTTCAGCCCACTCTCACACAGCTGTGACCAGACTTCTCACTATGGGACCGCTCTGTTTGCTAATACCTGCACACAGGCTCTTAGCTGAACAGCAGGCCTGGAGCAGTTTCTTCTTGCTCATATTTTCTTCCTTCATTAAAAGGCAAATAATCTGTTTAAGTAAGCAGAGGAGCATTGCTCTTGCTACTTCACGTGCTTGTTGTTGAAAGCAAGATCACCCTGAGAAAAGGCTGGGTAAGGCAGATAAGACCTTCACAAGTGCCCCTCCTCTAGTAAAATCTCTGTTGTTACTGTCCCTCAGTGGAACAGGAAGGGATGATTACACCTCGTCCAGCAATTTAACCCCTGACCCACATCAAAATGCTGTGTGTTGTGCACAACAGTGTTCAAGGATTGACTAACTTCGTTATGGTGAGAAAACCTAAGTGCCAAAATCGTCTCTGGGATGGAGCACGTCCCAACACCACAGTGTTTAGATGTGCAATAAGCAACTATAAAGAAAAAGGAGTGGCATCTAAAGATCAACTCACACCAAAGGCTTAAAACTGAGCTGAACTTCTGGCCAGGGTTTAACCTACCCAGCAGCACAGCCTTAAAGTAAAGCAGCAAAATAAATGAAGTCACCAAAACAGTCGCACTCCCAGCATTTCCAAGGTCAGGATTTTCACACCTCCCTCTCTTGTGTATTAGCTTTCAGAGTCCATTTTTCACAGGTACAGACAGTCAAAAGCCTGTGAGGAAAAAAAATCACACCAAAAAAACCAGAGAGGTGACTTCAACCGTTGTCATCCCCTGTCTCCCAGCAACAACCGTGTCTTCTCCTCCTTGCTCCCCTTCCAGCCTCTCACAGCTGGCACAGATCTTCTTACGAACAAACAAGGCTCCCTGCAGCGAGGGCTGCCTGGGAAGGTCAGATGCTTCAGCCTAGCATAAGGATGATCTCTTCACCTGCAGAGGTGACTGTTCTTGGTTTACTTCTAACCACCAGATCTCAGACCCCTGCCTGTGAAGATCCCCAGCCCCATCCCAGTGTGGCTCTGTATTTCCACCCAGACCTGACCCTGGGAGGGAGGTGGGACATAAGCATGTGAGAAGACACTGTCACCTCACCCTGTCTAACCAGGCACGTTAACCCCAGGACAAGTTCCCTGGGTTTGTTTTATTGATGTTGTCTCAGCCAGGCTGATGGAGGGCTTCCCAGGGGGTGTATTTGGATCCAAGAGACCTTTCTGTGCAGGTCTCAGGAGGGAAATTAGCAGTCAGCCTCCTCCAGAGCTTTTCCTTTTTCCAATTAATACATGAATAATCAGCATAATTCATGCCAATTGTTTTTGTGTTGCTACACTGCAGAGGTTCTCTGTTTCTCTGCTGCCCAACCCCTCTGCTCCTTTCAGTGAAATTAAGTGCTAAACCACAACTTCCACACCCTCAAAATCATTCACACAACTGGTGTGGCAACAGAGCTGGAGAGAAGCAGAAGCACATCCTCAGAAGGCCAGTGGCACGATAAGTCGAACACAATCAGTGTTTGAGCACTTCCAGGAAATACTTGTTGAGAAGAGGTTGTGGCTGGGCACTTCTTCTGAGGTGCCTCTAAAAGGCCTCCATCAGCTTACCCACATGCATGGTCAACCATGCCTGCTTGGGGATAGCAGAATTTGACACCTCTGTAGAAGTGTTTTTCTGACATTTTTAGCTGTCCACACTTTGGCTACCAGGAAACGCCAGAGGAAGGACAAATAACTTTTCTTGCTCATGCTGGAAACATTGCCATCAAACTCTTATTTCAGCTTCCAGATGGTTTGGACTGTCTGCATGCAGGGGAAAAATCAGTTGCTCTCTACTGCCACACTAAAGCCACTCTGGAAACATATTGAGGGTGTCCATCCATTGCTCATTGGTCTCAGTGATGATGGGGGACCACAAAGTTTTTCTTCAAAGCATTAGTGGGGGCTTTATGTCTATCCTAGGCAGAAGGTAGGAAAACAGTCTGAGCCATGAGGTTTCCTCTAGAAAATTTCAGGCAAAAAATCCACAGATAAGGGTAGAAAAATCTCCTCAAGTAGTTAATTTCCACACAGCCACTGAGGAACTCAAGGACCTCAGTAGGTACCAGGTACAGATGGCCAAAGGCAAGATGAATGTCTATCCCTGAAGGCAGACCTCTCTGATCAGCTGTTCATATTGTCACCAGACTTGGTGCCTTTGTGTGCCATCATCAGGCAAATAAAGAGTTACAACTATTAGCAAGTGTATTCACCATGCACTAGTGATGCAGAATCTGAGTCAAAGGAAGGACTTCAGGATTCATGGGGAACAGGGAAGCAGCAAAGTTGTGTTCAGAGGAATCGTGATCCGTGCTGGATTTAACCAGGGGAGCTACAAGGATTTATGTTCCATCACCAATATGGGAGCATATTTGAGTTCACTAACTCTTCTCTGTCCCAATGGCATATCGTGCTTGGCTTCACAGTCTTGCAGAGAAAGCAGGTTGGGCCCTGCTCATACCACATGTGAGCCATCCTCTTTAAACTCAAGGGAATCTCTCCATTGCTATCCAGGGATGCTGGATCAAGGCTTCCTTAGATGTAAGGCTGCCAGGAGGAGGCCAAGAGATGTGAGACAGGGAGGTACTAGGTCCAGGCCATGAAGGTCCTTCTGGCCCTTTTCCTCTGAGTGCAAACCAGCAGTAGAGTTATTAAAGCACCAGCTGGGCTGGCAAAAAATAAATCCCTCAAATCTGTCTGCAAAGCCAGAGCGGTACAAGATGACTCTTGACTTCCTCTTGGGTGCCCCTCTGGGCTCTGGGGCACCTGCCATCCTCCCTCCCACGTGTGTTTGTGGGCATATCCTCAAGCTGTATTTACAAAGGGATTTCAGGCCCTTTTAGGATAAGAGGTTGCTATAGAAACAGCAGATAGGAGATTGAGCTCACTGGGAAAAGGCCTGGACTCTATTGGCTTAAACAATAGGAAAGCCCATCAGGTGAATACATCTGGCTGGAGACTGAGCATGGAGCAGTCTGTTTTAATGAACACATCCTCCTTTTGGGGAAAGCAGAGACTGAATTTCTGGAGCTCTCTGGAAGACCAAAAAGTTTCCAGTGCAAGAATAAGGCCCACCATGCAGGGAACACCAAGAGACACTTTCAACCTTGAGGTAGGATCTGGACACCTAATAGAGTCTTGAGCTCATACCTTGCCACTGTTGTCATCATTTAATGCCTTTGTGTGGTCTGTAAGCAGGCAGATGGAGGTGTCACTGGTCACAGAAAACAAAGAGGAACTGAATCAGGATGCAGCTGCATAAATGAAACCCATTTAAACAGACCAGTGAGGACAGAGCCATGAAGAAACCTGCACCAGCATCATTAAAAAGGTGACCAACTCTGATCCAGGTGAGAGCCATTTCAAAATGCACACTACAAACCAAGAAAATAGTAAGTCAGCCCCAAGAGCGCATCTTCCCAAAGGAGAGATCTGACCACAGAAGCCAAGCTCAGACATTTGGCTGCAGATTGGTGCTTGCTCCTTTTCTTGTTTCCTCCTGCAGCCAGCATGAAACAGAAGGGAAGAAAAATACAAAACCCACACACATCAGAAAAAAAAACCCAAAACCCCACACCACCTGGAATAAAACCTTCCAAAGAAAAACCTCTGTGCAAAGCTCAGCCAAGGCTCATCAGCAAAAGGCCATGATTAACTGCTGAGATAGCAAGGCATTTCCATTTCCAGAGGCAGAGCTACCACACAGCCCTGAGAAAACCTCTTCACAATCAGCCTGTGTTGAAACAAACCCAATCAGTTAGACACCAAAAATGAGTGTCCCTCCCTGGATCCCTGCAGGGAGCTGATCTGATTATAGAGTGAGCTGGGGAGGTACTGGAAAGCACCCAGTGGGAGGTAGTGGAGAAGAAAAGCAGAGAGGAGGCTCAGACCGGAGAGCCTGTGAGCAATAAACTCAACTGGGTGCAAATAGACAGTGGGGAAGGAGTTTGCCTTGAAAAAAAAGCTGCAGATCCTCATATAACCTGCCTCCTGAAGTGGTAGGTTGGGAACAAGAGAGCACATGTGTCTGACCTTCCCAATGGTCTTCACGGCCTGAACAGCTGAGAAGCCAAGGAAGCTCCATCCCTGTTAAAAGCTGGCAACTGCAGCCCTGGAAAGGTCATCTTTCTGCACCTAAAAGCCACACCACAACCCAAGAAGAGCCAGGAAACAACTCCTGGGCTTGAATGCATTCAACCCTACGGTGCACAGAAACCAATGTACCATTGGCTGAACGTAAGCTGAGCTCCCCAGCACCTCTTGTACGTTGTCACTTGTCCCTCTCCCCAGGACTTGACAGAACTTGCTTCCACAACAGGTAAGACAGACAAACCCTGCCAAAAGTCATAGCCCCCTCACAAAAAAAGGCAGAACTCGTGTCCCCAAGTCAGCCATTTCTGCTGTCAATAAGCGGAGGCTGAACCCAAACACATCTTCCAGGAAACTGCTAGGTCTCCTCGAAAGGATTTCGATCCACTGCTCACGTGCTCAGAGCTAAGCTCATATGTAGGATTGGTGCTTTGGATGAGGTCCTCTGTTTCCCCACATTAAACACACTCAACAGCAGAAAGGGCCTGGAGTTGGTGACTCAGAGCCCACCGACTGTCGTGTTGCACAGCACAGTGCACAGTCCCTCCTGTCACATTGCAGCTGGGAGCTATGAAGAACCTTATGAGACAGGCACCAGAGGGAAGCCGTGCAGAATAATCTGCAAACTAGCATCTGATAATATTGCCAGATCCCCCAAAGGGAGAAAGGAAGAGAAGCAACCTGAAACCAACTGTCAAAACAATACACTCCCCGGCGTGGATAGGGAATGGGTTTCTCAGTAGATGCCAGAGTCACTGGTTTAACCTTTCTGCTCATCCCTGTCTTCTCACTTTAAAGTAAAATGCTTATTTAACAACAAGAAAAAAGAAGAGCAGAAAACAGAGTTGCAGCATCCCCTGGAAGTGAGGATCAAAGTTGCACCAGAGAATAGAAATAGACCTGAGAGAAGGGCAGGTGCTTTGGGGAGGAATGCGTGCTCTGCTAGGGGTTAGGACACCCTCCCCTTGGCCAGGTCCTATTACAGGCAGCAGGATTCAGAGAGACACAAAGACACTGATGGGAACTGAACAAACCCTGCTGGAGTCAGGCAGGAGCTTTTCCCCTTGGTACTTCACCAGTCTTAGACAAAGTCCCAGCCTACAGCTCCCTAAGTGGAACAAGAGACCCTATAACTGCTTGAAAGACCTTGGTCTGTCTATGTCACACTCAACTTTCTACTCACGCATCCACGCCTTCGTTCCTATCATCCATCTTTCCACTCCTTCATTCCTACCCACATCTCTCTGTCTTACACATCCATCCATCCAAAGCAGCACTGCGGCTGTCTGGGACTCACAGCACAGTAACATCAAAACTCAGGAAAACCTCCTTTCTGAGCCAGGATCCATCCAGTCACCAAACTCTCAAGGAAAAAGGTATTCCAGTTTCCCAAGTCCTGCATTTGGGAAAACACACAGCTTGCCCAGAGGAGAAATCAACACCAGAGGCCTTGGAGAGGGTGCCTTCCCAGGACCGCACATCTGCAGGCAAGACCACCTGGGTGGGAGCATGATCCTGTTGTAGTTAAGATATTTTTCAATGCTTTGCTGAAGGACAGGTAGGCATGTCCCCACCCTTCTCCATTTGTCATTTTAATAGTAAAATGAGCTAAGAGTGCAGAGAGGGGGCAAGGGCTGTTGCACTCACTGTCCGAAGAGCAGAAAAACCTTCAGAAATGGCATCAGTAGGGCACAGATGGAAGAAGCTCTCTTACACTGATACCAATGTACCAGGGGAACCTCTTGGCTGGGACCAGCTCAGTTTGCATTTCACATAGTGCACAGTTTGGGAAGTTTTATTTAAGAAAAATGACATTTTAGGTTTGGAGAAATAAGGGCTGTCTGGGATAGTGAAAAACTAGATTTGATCCAAATGTGTACAAGCATAAAGGGGTCCTGACCACAGCTACACCAGAGGGCACTGAAGGGTGGCAATACAGCAAGCGATTTCCCCAGGTAGAAGAGGAGGATCTGTGTTTCAGTGATCTCTCTCCTAAAAACACAGCATGGCACCAAATCCTTTAAGCACACAATGTTCTGGGACAGAGGAAGCAGCAATCAGGCTGCCAGCAGAGACTGTTTATGCAAAAGCTGCAGAGGTCAGCCCTTAACCTTCCCCTGCCTTAGGGGGCACACAGCCCTTTGGGCCAGCTCCATAGCCTTGGGGAGGGCATGTGGGAATGAGCAAGCCCCAGCTGTGATGCTTGGTCCCAGCCTAAGGCTTGGTGGAGAAAACAGGAGGGTCAGGAGTCATGACCTCTGCAGCTCTGGGACACTTCCACAGGCCCAGGCACGAACCCACTCCCATCAGCCCAGGAACACAATGATCCATAAGGCTGGTCCTGTGCCACGCTTGACTCAGGAAGAAGATAAAAACTGTCAAAACAATACACTCCCCTGCGTGGATAGGGAATGGGCTTCTCAGGAGATGCCAGAGTCGCTGGTTTAACCTTTCTTTCACTTGTTCTTTCAGCTCCCAAAGACAAATAGCCAGCTTTGGAGGTCAAAGCCCAGCTCCTGCTCCCAGGGAGGGGCAGGACGGCACCCATTTAACTGGCAAAAGGGGCTTAAGTAGAGCCATATCAGGTAATGGGATAGAAGCAACCAAAAAAAGAGGTGGAAGGACACTTAATCTCTTCAGTAAATACCCAAGCTAATGTTTATAGCTGTGCATTTGCCAATGACAATTCAGTTGGAAACAAAAGCAGGTGTCAGGGAGCAGCAAGAACAGGGCTGCTCCCAAAGGAAAGCAAGCTGGGAGCAGGGGTGGCCCTCACAGAGCAGGGCAGGGTGCCCCAGCACCTCGACAGGAGGAGCAGAGCAGGATGCTGATGTCCAATGACAGCCCCAGGTGAGGCAAAGTGCTAAATCAGGGCCAAAGAGTAAAAAATAACTAAATAAATAAAAAGTCAAAATAAATCTAAAGTAGCAAAGGGCATTTCCAGATCTTTTTCTGTTAATAGCTCATTGCCAACCAGGAATAAAAGGGAGGGGAAGGATTCACTTCTTATTGTACCTTCTCAGAGGTGTTAAGTAGCATAATGAAATAGAAAATTAATTTCCAAGATACATTCAGCCCTGAAATCTGACCATCTTTTCCTGGATGGTTGGGAGGAGAAAAAGAAACAAAAGATGACCAGTGTCTCCCAAGGTCATGGCAGAAATTGAGGTGTTCATTTTGAAAAATAAACAAATAAATAAAAGGGGTTTGTGTTTCTGAAAGAATTCATCAATGGGACTGGTCATGCTGACTCTTGCCAGGCAAATTCATCCCATTAGAGGCTGAGGCAATAAAAGTAACTGGAGATCCTTCATGGTTTAGCCACTGTTTGAAATGAAGCACTGCATCTGGGGATTCAGGGTGATGCCGTCTCTCAGCTGCATTAAAAGCCTATGTTCAGATGCTCCCAGGAGTCCATGTTTTGCACGGTCTGTACAGACAAAACACACTGCATATCTGCTGAGTTGGACCATGGTACAAGCAGCAAACAAAGCACCTGTCTAGGGAATACTGAGGGAACTTTGCCTTACGCCTCCCTGCTGAGGCTACAGATACGAGAAGCAGGCATGGTCTCTGGGAGCAGCAGCTTGCACTGCGCTGCAATGACAGTTCAGAACTCGAGCCTGGGCTGCAAGATCCTTGAAGCCACCCAAGCCTTCAAACTGGAGCAGAGCTCCCAAAGCACCACAGGAAGATAAAAAAGGGACTATGAAGCTAATCCCAGTCCTTGTGCTGGCTGTGAAAAGAGGGTCCCACCAACAAGAAGCCTGAACGCACACAAGCACATCGTCACGCTGTGAAAAACCTCTCCTGCTGACCAGAAATGTCCCCAGACAGGGCAGGGAGACTGTGCATCCCAGCCCACAGCACCGCCCAAGTGTCCATCCTCACCCTCCTTAGACAAACCTGGCTAAAATTTGTGATGAACTGAGCCACATCAAGCCAATCCCTTCTTAAGCCAGATCGAATGGCCTTTTTGGGCCCTGCTTGACCACAGGGACGCCGCTCTCACCTGTCCCCCTTGGACAGATATTCACCCTTTGGCGCTTCTCACCCCGTTCATGCTATTTTGCAGGTTCCTCTCCTGTTGCAATGTGTGCTGAAAAGCCCATCTGCCTGCCTGCAGGACAGGCAGCTCCTGGCAGATGTGTTGCCAATGTCCACACTTTCCTGTCACTCCCCTGTCTGCCACTGCCTCTTGGATATTAAAAATCACCTGGAGCAATGATTCCTCATTGCTCTGTGCTCCCTCCTCCAGTCTGTCACCACATAAGCCACTTGACAGGTGATTATTCGGTCACTGAAGCCGGGGAAGCCGGGCTGAAGGAAATGAGCGTCTCCTTAAATAAACATGCAGGCTGAATTAAAGAGGGTTTTGTGCTGGACAAGCGGACTATTTTGGGATCGCATCACTAAGCTGCATTATGGCTTTGTGGATAGACTCTGGCCCTGTGCGGCTGACCTGCTGGCCTTTTCACTGCAGATGGGCACCTTTTTCCCTGAAGAAAACTGCTTAAACTGAGTTGTGGCCAGGTTCCCCCTGGCCCATGGCCATGGTTTCTCCATGCTTCTTGGTACCACCTGTGTTGGTACAGGCTCAGGGCTCTGGTTGTGTTGATGTGCCTGTTTGGGGCTCTGCTGGGCTTCTCTGCCAAATGGCTGCATTTGTCTGGCATTGCTCATCCATGCAGAGGTCCAGACTTCAGGGGACCACAAGACCCAGTCTCTGGTCAGGGCCTCAGCTGGGTAACCAGCAGGGTAGACCCATCCTGCTGTCAGACTCCTGGGCTCTTCTCCCTGCACAGTCACTAACTCCTTCTTCCAGGAAACACCATTTCCCCCCATTACATAAGATGGAGCTTCGCCATCTTCAAAATGGACATAAGCACCCATGCAGACTACCCACTAACCCACTAACTACCCACTGCAGGAAGCAGGAACTGACTATCCTCATCCAAAGAAGGGACCTCTTCTGCCTTGGTTTCATGGTGTGGGGAACAAATGCAGGTTTGGAAGCACCCCAAGATGGTATTCCCAAAATGCACTGCCACTACCTCATGGCCTCCCACTACCTCTTGGCCTCCATTTCTTTTCTGGCTTCCCATTACCTCTCAGCCTCTGCTTTTTATGACCTCCCACTACTTCTCAGCCTCAACATTTGGCCAATTGGCCGAACCATTTTTCCAGCCTCCCACTAGTTTTGGCCTCCCACTAACTTTCAGCTTCAACTTTATTTCTGATCTCCCACTACATTTCAGTCTCAAGCTACTGCTTGACTTCTCATTTGCCTTTAGCCTCTATTTTATTTCCAGCTTCCCACTTCCTTTTAGCCTTCCACTACTTTTTGGCCTCCAGCTTTTTTTCCATCTTCCTGCTAGTTTCTAGTCTGCACTTCTTTCCAGACTCCCGCTATATTTCAGTTTCCTACTAACTCTCAGCCTTCCACTACCTTTCAAACTCCCATAACCCTTTGGCTGTCCTCTCATCTCTTGGCCTCCTACTACCTTTCTTCCTCTGCTTTCTTTCCAACATCCCATTATATCTCATCCTCCACATTTTTCCTGGCCTCTCACTACCTTTGGTCTCCACCTTTTTTACTCTTCCACTACCTTTTGGCTTCCCAGTCTCAGAGTGTCCCACTCCCTTAGACTCCATTTGGTGTCTCCACTGGTGCACCATCCACTCCTTTGGTCTCCACTCACTCTAGCCTCCCAGTCACTGAGTCTTTACACCTCCCTCTTTTCCCTTTGTACTTCCCAAACACTGGGCCTCTACTCAGTTCTGCCATTTGGGTGGGCCTCCCACTCACTGGCCCTCTGCTCTTCTGGCCTCCCCCTCCATGGACCTCTCACCCTCTAGGTCTTGACTTTCCAGACTGCCTGGATTTACTGCTCCCTGAGCCTCCCACTCCCTGGTCTCTCCCTGGACCTCCACTCTCTGGTCCTTCACTCGCCTGGGCCTCCCCCTCAGTGGGCTGCCCCTTCCCCAGGCAGAGGATAGGCCAGGGCTGCCATGATCTAGTGGTAGCAGCCCTGCTCCAAGCAGGAGACTGTGCTGGAGGCTGCGGAGGCCCTGCCCATTCAGCATTTCAGCGATCCTACATGGTTGGAGCTCACATCAGATGCCTTCCCATTCCCTTAGTCCGACAGTTGTATGTCGCTGTTCCACTGGCTCCATGCTTCCACCTACAAAGTGACTAATCATCTCCAGGGCCTGGCAGCGCTTCCTGCAGCCTGGATTTACATCTCTGCTGCCATCTGTCTCTGCTGTAATCTGGTGTCTGTCAGCAGCCCACTCCTGCACTGCCATAATTAACGTCTTCGTTTCCCTTCGTGACGGTACTGCCTTGAGATGCCGCTTCT
>NW_010173002.1:0-6576 GCF_000695765.1 Mesitornis unicolor | reverse complement strand
TTCCCTACAGCCCTGCTTATGGCAGTGCTATTATTGAGGCCATATCTGCTCATGCACCAAGCACGTTGCCCTTCTTCTAATGACTGAGGGCACTACTGTGGTTTGCCTCTCTCCAAAAATTACCAGCAGGCTCTTGACCTCTACTTCTTACTAGGTACTGCTGCTCTGACACGAGCAAATCATAAAATCATAGAATAATTTAGTTTGGAAAAGACCCTTAAGATCATAGAGTCCAGTCACTACCAACTCCACCACTAAACTGTGTCCCTAGGTCTCACATCTACATGTCTTTTAAATACCTCCAGGGGTGGTGACTCCATCACTTCCCTGGGCAGCCTGTTCCAATGTTTGACAACCTTTTCAGTGAAGAAATTTTTCCTAGTATCCAAATTAAACTTTCCCTGGAACAACTTGAGGCCATTTCCTCTCATTCTGTCATTTGTTACTTGGAAGCAGAGACCATCACACACCTCACTACAACCTCCTTTCAGGTAAAAAATGAAGGTATTTTGCATTGCATGAGTGTCAGAGCTAGGAGGTACCTCCTGCATTAGCATCACACAGCTGAATTGCACCAGCAAGATGTTGCAGTCCAACTAGAAGAGACACTGGAAGCACAAGTAGCACAGCAGTAGTCAGGCATGGGAGACTCATGTCTGTGTTGGGTTTGATTTTCTTGCTTATTTACACCATCCCATAAGATTTCCTGAGCCCAGCCATCCTGAGACCAAACAACCAGGCCAGACCTCCCAGGGACTGCCAGAAGATAGTCTCTGTCCTTCATCATGAAAATAAAACAAAGCCTGGACACGGTCAGAGCCCTGCAAGCCCCCCTTGAGGATTGTTGACAGTTTAAAACCTGCCCACCGCTGTTTTTCTGCCAGGTGAGCACCCTCCATGTAGTCAAGGCTTGGTCTGTCATGCCCCAGCTCCTGGGCTCACATGTGGGTCAGCTTTCCCACTAAATATATAATGCACACTTTCAACTGAGCCCTGTGTAATTTTGTACTTTCCCTCATATTCACATCTGGCGTATTTGTCTCCCTCCAGGTACAGTCTCACAAGCAGTTCAAAAGGAAAGTTCTCTGGATGGAGTCGGGATGGATTTCTAGTCTGCCATGAGCTGCCACCTTTGCAAAAATATATTAAAATTACATGAAAATGAGCTTCTCTTTTGAAATCCCTTTCCATAACGACACTGCTGTGCGCCTCCAGCATTCAGCTCAAACGTGATCGATTTTCAAGCAAAAAGGATGGCTCTCCTGCTCATATTCCTGACCACACCAGGCTTCTACTTGGTTAGGTTTGTCACCCAATTCTGCTCACTTGCATGACCCAAAATTGCTGCTTGTGTATAAGTGAAGGCAGAGATCAGCTGTACAGCTGAGGCTTCCCAAACAACTGAGCTATAACCTCTCCACAGCAGTCACAGTCAACAACCAGTTGCTTTTCACTTACTGTCTGTCTGCTGCCAACCAAGTCAAAATGGAAACAAACCCACCTTCATTCATAACCTTAAAAGAATCATCACTCAACATCATCCTCGATACAAAGATCTTCTCATCCTCAGAGCTAATGCACTGGACTTAGCGCAAGCTGCGGGAGCGATGCTATTAGCAGGCAGCAGCAGGAGGTTTGGAAGTTGGATGTGAGCTGAGTATTCAGGCATGAAGCACAGCGGTGAGCCCTCCGTGCCAGATCACTCTGTTACTCTCATCCTTCTTGAACCTGCCCAGTTAGTTTCACTGTTTTCTGCGCTGTTAGTGGTTCTCTTCTCTCAGGAGAATTTCCCTGTCTGATATAAATATTTTCTTCCTTTCCAAATGACTGTGATATCTGGAAATAATCACCTGTGTCAGGCAGAAGATCTAATAGCCAGGATTAAGGAACAAGGAGGAGGATAAAAAAAGCCAGGGTCATTCACAGCTTGCAACTCTGACCTGCTTCTGCTCAGCTCCCTGCCTGTCATCCTCCTCCTGGCCTCCGTAGTCAGATAGATTTTGCCCTGTCACTGTCATACAGTCAAAAAAAGGTCTTTATTTCCTCTGCCAAAGAGGCCTTCTTGAAAACTGGCAGAAACTAGTCAGGAAAGCAGAGGGAAATGGATTAATCAGCACTGTTTTTCAGATTAGGGAAACTGAGGTGTGGAAAAGAGAAAGTGAGTTTCCAGAAGTCACAGGGGCTGTCAGTGGCAGAGAGGAAAAGGTACCACAGGACATGTTTTTCCAAGACCACGACCATATCTTGCAGCCTCTAGGAAACAGGCTGAGAGCATCTCAGTGCTTCTCTGCACAGCATTTCCCTGTCAGCAGCTGTCCTCACAGGAAGGGAGTCTGTGAGAAGGACCCACAGCAGTACTGGGAAGCTGGGTGAGAGCAGGACTGGTGCCTTGTCTTGAGGTGTAACCCATCCCTGGGAACAGGTTTCCCTATAGACAGCACACATCTCTCTCTCTTCCTCTTCATTCCTGCCCTGACATTCATCTTTCCCATCCATCTTCTCTCTCCCTCTTCATCCCCAGATAATCCCATTACTTAAATTGATGTCAAGCTTCTGCTAAGCACTGTCACCTCTGTCCCTTGGCTGGGCTACAATTCCACCCCCTGCATGGAGATACTTAAGAGCATGGCCATACCAACATGAACATTGCTGGAAGCTTTATAATTTGGTTTGGAAACTTCCCTCTGGGGACACTGAGGGCCTGAAAACATGACCGTGAGCCATCAGTTTTCCCCACACAGAGGGATCCCAAAAGTGTGAAAAAACCCAATTGTCTGAAGGCAACTGATGAAATACAAAGCTCCACATCTAGGAGAAAACCCTCTGGCTCAGAGCAGGGATCACATCTCGTAGGGCCAGGGCAGTTTGGTCTCAGGTGAAAAGCCGGACTCACAAGGACCACCAGTTTCTACTGTGGCAGGGGTCCTGCTCCCATGTCTCTGACAGTGAGCTCCTAGCTCACAGGCTGCAGGCTTGCATGTCCCCCACAGCCCCCCACAGCTGGCTGCACATTCCCCAGCAAGTGCCGTCTTTCTGATCAGACCTGGAAGAAAAGAGGCACTGGATAAAAGGCAAGAAGTGCTACAGGGGGAGAACATTAAAATGAAACATTTAGAGCTGCCTCTTTCTGTTGTGTCTTCCCCCACACCATCAGCCCAGTCTTTTCTTGCTCTGCACCGCGAGTGTGACTGGCTCTGATTGATTGCCCTTTATTTCCATATTAAGCAAGGCAGTTGGAAAATGAACGCCTCCCTTTGCCATGAAGCCCTGTGTATAATTTTTATTAAAAGGTTGTTAACTTGCCTTTGGTTTTTATTTCCTCCTTCCAAAGCCTGTGCTTTTGCATGCCATTAGAGAAACATAGGAGAGAATTTTAAGAGTTATGAAATGTCAGATTATGTTAAATAGATTCTGGATGGTCTTAGCAGAAATCTGGCATGTTGACAAACCGGCTACACCAACCATTGTGCTCCACATTAAGTCAAAGTCCTATTTGCATCTTCTCCATTAATGCCACATGGAATCCCACCAGGTCAGGGAATGGTCCCACTTGGTCTTCCACAGTGAATATCCCATAAGATCAGCTACTCAATGAACCAGAAAGCCCCCTGCTACAGTTTCCCAGCTCACCTGACATTCCGGCAGGGACCATCTTCTGCACCAGGCCCTGGTCTGCAAACTAGACTTTCATTAGTCAAGTGTCTATGAAAATGCTGAGGCTGATGGGCTTTCTCTCCAGGGTACCAGGCAGTTTCCCTGCCTGGAAAGAGCTGCTTCTCATAGCACCCCATAGCAGATGGGTGCAGGACAGTACAGGGCTTGTGTGACTGTTTCAACAGAAGGTCCTTCCATCACATGCTCTCTGGCTAATTGGAAAGCTCAATGGGGGCTGAGGAAAACAAAGAGCTACCCCTCAACACGCCCGAGTGCATTCCTTCATCAAGGAAGGCTCAGCATTCAAATGAGCTGCGTATTTACATCTGTCATGCTTGCCTCGAGAGCTGCACTGCACACACTTGGATGAGTACAAGGAAAGGTCATCTGGTCCTGCTTCGTGGGGAGCACTGCTGAAGGGCTCTGAGACCCAGCACTCTCTCAGGCATGAGCATCACCGAGAGCACAGACACACATGTTCAGGGAGGAGGGGTAATACAGCCTTTCATCTCTTTTTCCCATAGAGGAAATGCCACTGACAACTCTAGAAATGCAGGCTAGACATCTTTCAGGGAAAAACATCACTGTCCCCACCTACCTGCCTTCTACACTGGGAGATGTCACCTACCAACCAGAGCAGCTGAAAGAGACGTGTGCTCATGCCTCAGCCTCCCCAGCTTACAGCTGAGCATATTTGCTTGCAAGATGACATCCAGCTGAGAGCTGTAATTCTTACTTATCTGGAGGAGAGGGGGGTTTAGTGAGCCCACCAACAGGCAAAAGCATAAAGAGGCAAGCTTTTCTTCCAAGTGCTAGTGCTAACAGCAGCGTGGGTAAAGCGTTTACTTCATAAAGCTTTTGGAGATTTTTTTTCTTCCCCTCTCCTGTTTCAGCTGAAGATGAAAGATCAAAATCTCAAGCTTCTGTGAATTAAAAATGAAACAAAACTAAAATAAAACGACCTGGTTTGAGCCAATTAAAATGTTTTGTTTCAGTAGCTTCTGAACGAACTGTTAATAATCAGCTGAAATTGCAGAACAAGGGTGTTTCAAATTAGGAAACTAAAATTCTTGGTTGTCAAAGTGGGACTTTTCAAGAATATGATGGCTCTTTTTTAACAGAGACATTTGTCAAAATTTTTCCTTTTTTACCCACAAAAAGTTTCTGCTTCAATAGATCTGCTACACTTCTGACACAGAGATAAGGAGAGAGAAAGACACGGCTGCCCTCGCCACTTCAGTCACAGCCCAAACCTAGTGGGAAACCAAGGTTGCACCCAAGGTCACTCCTTAAATCACCATCACATCAAAGGTCTGAAACTATAGCACCAATTCTAGATCTCCCCTGGCTTTTGCTGTTGCCTTTCATAGCACCACAATTTCACTAATGGCTTAAAATCTCCAGCTCATTTTTCATCTGCAGGCATTACATGCAAACCACATTACCTCCTCAGGAGATTAATGGGACCGTATCACACAGGAACTGGTGGTTTCCACATCATTTGCACTGCTGATCCAGGTGGCTTCTTCAGCATGCGTTATGATCACTCTACATTGGCACCTTAGACACAACTGGAGTGATGAGCAACCATGCCTGCTTTGTCTGGCAGAACAGAAACCTCCTCAGCACTGTTTTTATTGCTAAGGCGGAGCAGAAGGCATCGCTGCTCTTCACAACATCAGCTTGGAGGCCTAAGTACAGCTTCAACAAAAGATGCTTTGACACCTGAGTTATTGCAAGTGACTCTGGGCACTGTCAGGTCCCTGAGCGAGCAGCAGACCGGTGTTTGCTTAGGAAGTGAATTGGAGAGAGGCTCAAAGGCAGCAGTGACAGAAAAATTACCTGCATCTCTGAGGTCTCCACAGAGATGACAGGAACACAGCAAGGAAAAAGTCCCCAGGGCTGCTGCAACAAGCACACTTCCCCACGAAAGTCCATAGAGTAAAAAAAAAGAAAAATGGCTCAGCCACCTCCCCATGCCAGTGTTGGGAAAACAGCCTCAAAAAGACTTGTGTGAAGGCAGAAAGGGTCTAGCAAAACAACAAAAAGGGGTTTCTAGGATTCTTGGAAAGCATCCTAGCAAAATCCTGGAAAGCGACATAAATTCCATAGAAAGCAAAGACTTTTCTAGAAAACAAAGAATTCCTCCTACAAATAATCATAGAAAATTCTGGGAAAACATTTACAAAGTTCCTGGTAATCACTCTCAGACATTCCTCAAAAGCAACATGAGAAATGGCTTGAAAACAACATGGGACAAAAAGGGAGATTTCTAGGAAGCAATGTGGAAATTCCTAGAAAGAAACTTTAAAAGTCCTGGAAAGTGATATGAGATTTCCTAGAAATGACAGCGAGATATTCCTTGGATGAAACCTGATAAATTCCTGGGAAGCATTCTGGAATTTATTATTTTTTTAAAAGGGAAGGGAAGGGAAGGGAGGGGAAGGGAAGGGAAGGGAAGGGATGACATCCTGGGACATTTCTAGAAGGCAGAGGAGAGGTTTCTGGAAAGCAACCACAGTGGGGAAATGCCTAGAAAATATCAGGAGTGTTTCTAGAAAGCAGCATGTGAAATTCCTGAAAAGCACCTGGGGACAATCCTAGAAGGCTAGAGACAAATTCCTGGAAAGCAACCTGAGAAATTCCCAGAAAGCAACATGGAGTTTCCTAGAAAGAAGTCTGGAAAATTCTGAGAAAACGTGTGATGTGTTCCTAGAAAGCAACATGGGACAATCCGAGAAGGCAAAGAGGAAAATTCTAGAAAGCAGCCTACAAAATTCCTAGAAATCAACATGAGGCATTACCAGAAAATGTCCTGGGGCATTCCTAGAAAGAAATGGGAAAATTCCTGGAAATAAATGAGGGAAATGTAATTTTTTTTTTTTTAAATTTACCATGAAGGAGGTGAGACACTGCCACAGG
>NW_010173001.1:32174-36266 GCF_000695765.1 Mesitornis unicolor | reverse complement strand
AGGAACATCGCTTTAAAAAATTTAAAAATTTATTTATGTTTATAAAGATTTGGGGTCCATGTGAACTCTGACAGTGGGGCTACTCTGTTACAATGAATAATCTACCTTGAATTTGAACCTTTTCAGCTTCCTCGATCCTGCTTTATTAGAGCATTATTTTTGTGTTTCTAATATAGAATTATAGTGCAATTTCACAGTACGTTGGTTCAGGTTAAAACAATCCACCAAAAAAGAAATCAGTAAAGTTACAAAAGAACCATATTAAAAAAGTCTAGTTGTCAAAGGCAGAGGGGAGATACTCTGTCACTCTTGTATCTCTGGTCAGATAGGGAAATGTTGAAATGGTTCATTCTGGCCAGAATGAGTCATCTTAGAATATAAAAGTAATTGTTTTTAATATCTCAAGAATGTTATTACTGTTTCGGTCACTACTATTTTGCAAAATCGATTAAAGTTCATAATTTTTTTTGTATACTCACAGGTAAATACAGAAAAAAAAACCAACAACAAACCATTTTACAGACTAAGCCAGGAGTTTCCTAGCTGCTATTCCACTTTATACTCTCAGGTAGTATAGGACTCTGTAAAATCTTAAAGGGATTTACTTTTAAAGTAAATTTACCTAACTTAAAGTTAACTTTAAGTTAAAAGTAAACTTTTTTTTACATAAAAAATTAAGAAAATAGTGTAAAAATAAAGAGGCTTCTCTACAGAATTGTGAAGGAGAGGGAAATCACTAGATATGGAAATGCATGGAAAAGGATAATTTCTAGTATGATGTAAAAAAAACCCAAAAAAACCCAAAAAAACCCAAAAAACTAAACCCCTCCCCCAAACCAACCTAGCAATGCCTAAGAAAAGGAGTTTTAAAGAACAAAATTATTATAAAGGAAAAGTAAAATTATTCAGATGAAAGATAAGCTTTTCTGCACAGAGCAAGAAATTGATTCATTTTCAGGCTCCATTTGAAGTTGCAAAACTATTTTTCATTGCAAAAAGGTTGTTTTTTTTTGTTTGGATTGTTTTTTGAGGTTATTTTTTAGGAAAAAAATAAATCCAAGATTTAGACAGTTATGTAGTAGTTCAACAGGTATGAAAACGTGCCAGCAACTTAATGCATTTCACATTCAGAAGCCCCTGAATTTTAAGGGCACATTTAGTCATATCTATATTTAAATTTGTCAGACTTAGTAATAATTTCTAAACATACTTTCCGTAAGTCCTTTTTTCTTGAAAGAAACATTTGCTGTAGAATTATGAATAAGAATTATGCAAAGAAAATCTTTAAAGAAATTCTTCCTGCATATTTTAAGCTTATTAGAAAGTTGAGTTTGAAAGACATTGTCATCCAGAGAGATGTATTTCTTTTCATAATAAGAAAAATCACCATAAGATTGTAACACTGAACATGTCAGTTAAGTTACTCTAGGCAGAAAATTTTGTGCCACAGCTATTCTTCTGAATTTCTGTAAGGCTAGAAACCTTATACTATTCATATTATAGAAAGTTAAAATATTTGTAATTCAGTGCCTTACTTCATCTTGAAGTTGAGGTGGGGGGAGAGAAAGCTTAGTGTTACTTATCTGACAAAACTTCTCATGTTTGAAATGGAAGTTAACTTATAAAAGTGATTCAGCCATGGAAGATCTAAGGCTGCTGCCAGCCTTAGGTTTCAACACCAATAAAATTCAGCAGCAGCTCCTATAGGGTCTACTGGCAACTCTAAAGCCCTTCCTCAAGAGTTCAGTTTAAAAAGGGATAGAAATAGAAATAAGCAAAGCTATGCCAACTCATTACACTTTTTAATCCCAATGAGAAACATTTCTGCCATGCTTTAGACCCTGATTTTGCTTCCTTTGCCAAAGTGAATCCTCTCCTCCAGAAGCCAGGGTTAGCTTGGTAACCTATTCCGTCTACTAAATGTACTCTGGATACTACAAGTAGCATCAAGTCTTAAAATGGTCCTAAAACTCCCCTTCTAAATCTAGCTATAAAATAATCCTTGCTTTCAAGTTCAGACTCTCTTTCTCAGTCTAGCCTGGTAACCCTTAGCAGACCCACAGAAAACCATCTGATTCCCAGCAACGTCTCTGAATCAAGAGCTAATCTTAGCTCAATTTAGCTTCCCAGAAGTTCAGTCCTAACTAAAAATTCAACCTCACTAGATCTTAGTCCAGGGGTCATATTTTGCAGGACCTAAGTTGTAGGACATGGTAGCACTTCTGGAATCCATCTTGTGTTCAGGTCCAGGCCTTTCTCTGACCCAAACACTTAAGTATTATGCTTGGGTTTCACACACACCCTCACCTCCCACCTTCATTGTTCACTCATGGTGGTAGATTGCTCTTGAATTTTTTGTGTTGGTTTGGTAGTGTTTTTTTTCAGTAGTGGGTTGCACCGTCCTTCCCCCTTTGTTTTTAGCACCAAGCACTCACTTTTCACTTGTAAACTCAAATTCAGTCAATGTCCTACTTTTTCTAGTCTCAACTTCTCCTAGACTCAGTCGTCTTCTGGACAGGCACCCAAACTTTGCCAGAACCAGGTCTAGAACCTTTCTGGAATCATTTTATTCCTGTAGATTGACATCTGGTCTTGCCTTCTGACAGAGCCTTCACAAAGGCAATCCAGTGAACATACTAAGAGAGAAGAACATTTCTTTGCCAAACTCCAGAGATATCTCTGAAAAGCTCACCCTAAACCTCCTTGATGGGGAGTAGTTGGCAGAACAAAGAAACCCTGATAACATACTGACCTCCCAGGAAAACAGGAGTCAGCAAAAACTATTCCAGGAATACGCTCACTTATGTTTCTACATTAAATTATATGTATTAAAAACAAACAAACAAACAAACAAAAACCCACCAAAAACCAAGCAAAAACAAAACCACAAACAAACAAACCAAAATAAAACCAAAAAAGTCCCTAACTTTCTACCTGGCCTTGCTTCTCTGCACAAAATCTCGCTGACAGAGTGGACCCTGACCAGGGACACTTAGCCAACTCTGGACTCTGTGATGCAGTTCATCTTAAAGTGAGACTTTTTCGTCATTGATCAGACCCTCTCCTGGGACCAGCTTGGTGCTCAAGGGGCAATAAAGCCAGAAACTGTCGTGAGCAGCAAAGAGTATGTAACAAGGGGAAAGGAAGGAAGTTCCCTGGGATTTTGTTCCATTCTTATCTAACCTTATACTTTACAGTCACTATTTAGTGAGTTAGTCTGCCTCAATATTCCAAATACTTGGCACTTAATAAAAGAATAAGATATTTATTTGATAACTGTTTTTTATATTTTTTTATATCTGTAACAAAAAACTACAAAAGACTGTTCTTTTGTTCTCTTCTTTTAGTCTATAAGGCTATGTTAGCTGGAAGAGTGTTTTTACAGATGCCATTTTAGGACACAGAAAAATGACACTTCTCTCCCAGAAAAACTCTTAAGTTTTTTTCGCCTCTTTTTACATTATCTTTGAGAGGCACTTCCATGCCATCATCTTTGGTTGTTTTGTACATATTGAGATCCTTCAGACTACAAACGAATTTGAATTTGTTCAATAAAATAAATTAACACAGAAGTATCTTTTCAATTTGTCCTGGTTTTAGCTAAATAGAGCTAATTTTTTATTTAGTGATTTTACTTTGCAGCTCAGTCTCTTCTAAGTGGCTGACCTTGCCGAAACTAGCAGCATGCTTTTCCAGTATGTGCTGCTAGAAGATAAGCTCAAGGTCAGTCATCTCACCATGGGTGTCATGTCTGCACCTACAGGGGTGGAAGCAGACCCAAACCAGACCAATGAGGTATTCCATCTCACATACGTCATACTCGGTATAAAGCCGAGGGATCACGAAAGTCTCAACCCCTCTTCCATCTTGAAGCCCATCCAACTTGGACCCTTCCGTCCATCTTTATCCTGCAGTGGCCGAAGTCTGAGCAGAACCCTGCTAGTTTGTCTGCCTCTGATCCTGATTCATATGTCCCTGCATCCTGCTCCCACCTGCTGCTGAGTCTGGACTTTTCCAGTGCCCAGCTCTGCAGAGCCTCTGATGTAATCATCATTGGGGGGAGAGTGGAGGGGGGGTTTTTTACTGGTTTTT
>NW_010173001.1:16003-32057 GCF_000695765.1 Mesitornis unicolor | reverse complement strand
ACCCATAAAGTCTCTCTCCCTTATTCTCTTTTCCCTTCTGGGGAGGGGAGAGGGGTTAACAGAGAGCGTCTGTCCAGGATTTAGTGGCCCGCCCAGCCCTAAACCATGACACAATTTTATGAAATTTTTGGCCTACGCTTGTAAACAGGAACTTTGAAAAGTGATTTAATTTAATTTTATTTTTATAATTTCATTGTTAAAATGGTTATGAATAACTTTTTTTAATCTTAGGCACCTTTTAGGTAACAATATGCATTTTGGTACAGGTCCAGATTTTAAAATTTTGAACACTTAACAGGTAATAAAATTTCCATAAGATTAAAGGAAGCTGTGAAACCAACCAGACCTGCATTGTGTCCCACCTGTAACATAGTAAATAAGAAGTCCGATAACTTTAGGAACACACCATCTTCCCTAACTTGCATTGTGTGCTCTGATACATGTGGAGTCACTATTAGCAGTGATCCAAGGAGCTTAAGAAAAAAATTCTCTGTTAAAATTCAGCACCTCAATAACAATAGCATATTGTCGGGTAAGAGTTCCTTTAATCCAAAATTCAACTATAGTTCAGTAAATAAGAATATCCATCTAACTGTCATAAATGGACATATTTGGAAACAGATACTCAAAATTAGGTTATCATTCTGAGTCAACTGAAATATGTACACCAGAGACATAATTTCTAATAAACATTCACAGAACTGGATAAACAAATAAAATATTGTTCTTGCAATTTTGAAGCTTTTCCCACACAGGGAAAAAAAAATCACTGTGCCTTTTATCGAATAATTTTAAAAATGTTTCTCAGTCGCACTTTCTTCACATATGCTTTTTCCATTAGCATCATTTGCTAATTGGTAATATTGATCATATTACCATTTACAGTTTTTCCAACTCTAGAAAAACTATTTTCTGTATTACACATTTAAAGAGTTAATTTTGCTGTAGAGAAATAGGCTCTCTGGGTCAAAACCTAGCATTTATAAGCATAAATAAATACCTTCTTTAGCATTATAAGCATAGAAACTTTGTTCTTAAAAGGTCATTTATTTAGAAAGCAAAAGGACTCATCTGTTTGCTACTAAACCTGGCAGAGGAGATTTGGGTTTTTTTGAGGCCTAAAGAATGTAAAAATGTTAAAGAAACCATGTAGGGCATTTAGAACTGGCAGTATTTCCCATGTCACAGTAAGTGAATGCCTTTTCTATTTTTTATTGTAATCAGAAGTTGCTATTATCAAAATATATTTCTGAAGAAGCGAATAAAAGAAAACTCATTTCTTAATGGGAAATAAACTAAAAAGAAAAAGCTAAAATATTTATCAAGTGTCTTAGTGATTTTGCAGACATTTTTTTCTAATCATACCAGTCATTGTAAAAACTAAAAATATAACTAAAATCATTACTACAAGTAGTACTGCAAAACAGTCTACTGCCACAGGTTAGCATTTTCATATAGGTATCACAAGAGTCAGAGACTTAAGTTCAGGGGAAAAGAAAAGGGAAAGAAAAAGCACAGATTTAGTTATAAATAATTCTTACAGTTTTCCTAAGCAACCCAGGTTATGAAGCTTTGTGTAACATTTATCATAGCATTTTTCACTTCAGCCTGCCTGTATTGCTAGCAAAGTGAATGTAATTCATGACATTCGTCATTAGCAACTAGTCATACCTAATTTTTTTTTCATAACTAATAATTATTAGTTGTGCTATTCACATGGAAAGCATGATGTAGAATTCATTCAAACTGGAGCACTTGTTCAGACCTTCTGCGGAATAAAGACACTTCATTTCCTCTGTACACATATATTTAACTATCAAAGTATCTGCAGAATGCCCTGAAATAACAGGATCTTCATTCTGCAAGCCTATATGCTGATTTTTAATTTATTAATTCACTGACCCTTATTGAAGCTAATAAAAAACATATAGTTAAGCATGCATTTATCTGAAGGACTAGGAGTATTTGGCTTGGAAAAATGGATTTATGTTCTAGAAAAAATAAATATAATTACTAACAGAATTTGTAAAGCACACTAGTAGATGAAAAACAGATAATCCTAATAATTTTTGGAAAATAAACAAGTATATGCAGTATTAGTTCTATTTTGACACTCTAACCATTGACCTATAATGCTATAACATATACTCCAGTTACTAAGAACAATGATATTAAATGTCAATACTTAAAACTAAAACTATGAACTATTTTGAAAACTGTAGATCTCTACAATAATACATAAACAAGAATAACCGGAATTTCCATAATTAGTTTTAGATATTCTTAGTATCAAAGAAATCTGTATACTTAAAGCAAATGCCTAAAAAAGATGGCATTTATGTCCATAAATATGAGTACACTAATAAAACCCCCATTTCATCTCTTCGGCCAATCATAAGCGTACAAAATTGGGAACAAGCGATCTGCCTGTGTTAACCTTAGCCAGCTTTTCAAAGATTTTGGGTTCAAGTACTTGCTCCACTGACCCCTGTAATAACACTAATTCAAATAGTTTACCTGTGCTTTAAAACCCACCTGCAAACTGAACTTTTCAGATTATACTTGCCCTCACAATGAAATGAAGGAAAAATAGCAATGTTAGAATTCTGAATGAAATTACTTTAAAATAAATAATATTGTTTCTTAATAAATTTCTCATATGAGAAACCAACGAACTGTGATGTGCAGGAAGGACTCTGAATGTGTAGGAATTTTTGTCAGGCTGATTTGCTACAGGGCAAGAGAGATCAAGGGACATTAAACAAATTTCATTCATCCTCTACCATTGTACTTTGTACATCCTCTATCATTTGTCCTCCTCTACAAATGTACTTTGTACATTTGAAAAAGGGATAAAAAAATATGAAATTAAAATTAACAAAAAATAAAAATAAAAATAATTTTTTTACATATACATATTGGTTCCAGTCTGAGAAACTCAGGTGATTACATAGTAGCCTTTACAATTATGAAGACCTAGAACTAGCTCAATACACTACCAAAAATTTCATGCAGACTTTAGACAAGAGAAAGCACAAACAGCTCAGGAGAGACCATCATCAATGTATGCTCTCTCGCTCTCTCCCAAGGAATTCCAGGGAAGAACAACTGTGTCCTGTTCTAGAAGAAGAGAAAACCAACAAACCACCACCCAAGAGTCACTGTAACCCAGGAAACAGTTTTATTAATAGCCCATACATACATAATTTTGCATTTCTTTTCCCCCATTAATACTATCTCTACTTCCTCAGCCAATAAGGCCATCCTGTTTCTGTTAATTGGTTTGGTCCTCATGGCAAGTTGCCTGTGCTGTATTTTCATGTTTTAATATGATAAATTAAAGCAAATAACATGAAATACACTAGATCTTGGAAAAGAAACTTCTTACTTGCATCTAGACAAACAAACTAGCATTTAGTTTTTTGAAATTAAGGTGACTTTTAGGAGTTCAGATTAGTGCAGCTGAAAACTTCCATTCGTCTAAATATAAAACATATTTTCTCATGTCTTGCTATAAATTCCTCTTTCTTTTTGTGACTGAGCCAAACAGTGTCTTTTAGAAGCTATGTCTTTAAAACTGGGGAACAGTAGGAAAACTAGTGAGAAGGGAATCTTTGATGTCTTTATCTGATGTCATTTATGCCTTGCACTTACAGGAGTAGAAGTTCCTAAAAAGCAGAGTTGCAAATGCTTAGCTTTAATTTTCTTGCTAAAAATATAGAAGGGGATGTGGGAGCGGGAGGGGAAGGGGACTCAAGCTAAATTCTACTGTGGTAAATAGAAAATGCAATTAATGCTAGGCTGCATTCTACAGAAAAAGAGGTACATTTAGAGCAATACAAAGGTGGTATTTTCTTTTGACATCTTTTCTATTCCTTGGACAGATAATAGAGTAAATAACCATAACATTTACATAACCATGTAACATGAGGAGAAAGTTCATAATGTATCAGTGAGGGAAATGTTTTTCTCTTAAGTGCCTAATGGGTTATTCCATTATAAATAACAGTAAGTATACAGGTTACACACCAGACACTATACATTTACCACAGTAATAAACATAAAGGCACCGTAGCCAGTAAGATTGCAAAGTAATCTGTTCCTTTTTGGATCCTTCTCTTTGAACTTCCTACACATGGAAGAATGATTTTATATGATCCTTTGTGATAATGCTTTGGTAAAGCAAACATATGCTACAGCAATCTGTAGCTGCTTTTATTTCATTTGCACATTCAGATCTGCTTGTGCCAGAATCTAAGCTCTCCTATTTCAGTATCTGAAAGCATTTCTCGCTCTTTCACATAATCAGATCCCAGTATGCCAAAAATTACTTCTGCAAAAAGACTGCACACTTTCCCCAGTGCTAACTGCAGTGTTACAAAGGAAATTTGGTTTTTGAACACTCATATTTAAACTAATACATTCAAATAAAATTATATGTGTGTATGTGACAATAGTATGCAGCTTGAAATTTGGAAACAATATTCAAAATTTTATATAAATGAGAAAGGTTTAGCAATCAAGCAAAGCATAGCAGAGGCATGGAGATAATAAATTGAAATAACTACCAAAGTTATTTACATTAGATATTTTTATTTATTCACCATTTTTCCTACAAAAAAGTGAGTTTAATAACCTTTTTTTTTTCCCCTTACTGCAAGCAAACAGATTTAGGGAGAGTATATGCAAGTGTGTAGGTCTCTGAAATATTTTGGCATTTCTGATATCTCCTGTTTGATGACGTGTCTACTTTCACTAGTAAGATGATCCAGGGATGAGTCCCAGTCATTTCAGTAATTGGTATTCATGCGTGTTGGTTCAGATAGATTATTGTTAGTATGATAGACAGCTAACATTAAACGTCAAATTACCATGAAATATAAAGATGGCAGTATGTTGAAATTTGTATAATATACATTGGAATGAAAAGGTTATTCAAAATTTATCCTCCAGGGCTAATAAAACACAGTACTTAGCCTGGCAACGCATTTTATTTCTTTCATGCTAAAAATCTAATTTAACAAGTATAAACCAGAGATCTGCTACTCTGAGTAAAATATTGCACATAACTCTAAATACAGACCAGAAACACGTACTGTACAACATGTATCACTGAATATATCATGAACATATAAGGAAAAATTGAGAACATATTTGGCTTCCCCAAGGTATTTGTTAAGTGTATGGCATTTACCAGTACAGCCATACATTAATCTCATGATCTACCAACAAGGTGTTTGCTATATTAAAGCACGATATGCTTCTATTAAAAGCTTTTGAAGACCAAATAGATACAGTGAGAAAAGCCTTCTGAAGGAATATGAGAAGAGTGCCACTAGAAGGTGTTATCTGAATTTTATTTTTCTTCATTTTATTATTTTATTTTTTTTTAGATTCATCATTGGAGAGACTTCAGTATATTCCAAGTCATGAAATGCTACAGAGGCAAAAAGTTTTGAACAAAATATTTTTGGTAGAGAAAAAACCCTGGAAAAGTGTTTTGAAAAGAATGAAAGTTCTGAACCAGGAAAGAAGCTACTCAGCCAGTATAGGAAATCTGAAATAGATTAGTAGCTCTGGCTCCCAGATACCATACAAAAGATCAAATTTAACACATGGAAGCAAAGAATATCCTACGCCAAAGGCAAATATCATTATCACGAGGCTACTTAACTGTTTGGGATAGAGTAAAGCTTATTCTCTGACCCAACTACCATATATGCTAGTTCATTTCTATTTCACTGCCAATTAAAACTATTCCTAAGATGAAAAAAAGAAAAATTAAAACTAAAAAATAGGTCGAAGGAAAAATTATTCTCTCAGTAAATAATATAATTTTGGTTATGAACACAAAAGCAGATAATAGATGCATGCGAAACTTAATTGCTCAAATATTGATGCCAACAAAATCATTAAATTCGTGAGCATCACTTTTCAGTTTGAGTAAGTTATTGCAAAACTCCCTTCTATCCTGAGCTGTACATACCTATAGCTATATACCATAGTTTATCTATGAAAAACATTTTGGTTTGCTTTCCCCATTTTAAAATCAGTTAGTGCTTTTTGCAATATATTTTAAATCTGGAAAAAAAAAAAGTATTGTGCTGCTAAACATATTTCTGAACTGTTTTCATTCAAATTGCAAAATAAACATTTTATAATTGACAAGAATTCCAGAAGGAAGCATTTTCATGCTTGTAGTTGATTTTAGGTATTTATATGTTTAGAATTTAAAAAAATATATTTTGAAACCATTTTGCAAGATTTATTCTAAATTATTAATTTCATTTAATCTTCTTTTTCTTATAATCTGCCTTATTTATATCATGCATAAATTAGATCAAAGGCTATTTGTAGAAGGATTTGGGTCTATTTTCACAAACATCAGTCATAGCTCGTCATTATCAGTGAGGTATCTGCTCAAGATTAGTTTCTATGGAAACCACCACTGATATTTAAGCATGTGCCTTGTTCCCATCACTCATTTTCTCTGTAGAACTTTTTTGTTGTTTTGTTTTGCACACTTCAAGAATATTGCAAAATTCAGTAATAGAATCTTGCAACATCTATTAAGACACTATGATTCTCAGAGGTCTGATCTACTGAGAATATAGAGTACATATGGAAAAAAAATTGCTTTGGAAATGGCATCAACAACAGAAAGAATTACAACAGCAATAGTTTAAAGAAACCAACTCATGGATAGAACACAGTCAAATCATGTTCTACAGTGCACTAGGCAAGATGTCAAGAACCAAAAAAGGAATTTAAAACACACAGATACAATGCAATCTATAAAGAGAATCTAAGTACTGACAGATTATATTACTTGCCTAATATATGGTATTACCTTGCTGAAAATATGACACATGGCAGAAATAACAGAAGAGATTGTTTAAATTCAATAAATCAGCTGCAAATTAAGCTAGACTATGTTGGCTGTGTAATCACTGAAGATGGCATTGTGCCAAATGCATCAAAAATGCAAGCTATTACATAAATGTCTACCATAGAAAGCATAAAGCAACTAGAATTCCGAAGATTTTTCAATTACTTAACCAAATTCTTTTCAAGCCACAATAAAGCTCTGCTTGTCAATGTCTGAATACAGGAGTTCCAGAAAAAATCATGCCTTTTTTTTTTTTTAATTGGAAAAAAAATGTTATTCTCCTAGTGCCTTCATATAAAATTAAGGATACATTTTTTTGATACCTGACAGGAATATGTGGTAGTAACCTGTTCTCAAGGTTTGCACCAAAACAACAGGACAACAACAAATCAGGTAAAGAAAATATATTCCTTGGAACTACCTGGAAATTGTGGGTCAACCAACAAGTTCAATATTGCAGTTTAAGAGAAAGTGTTTCATATAATAAAGCACTAGAAAGAGTGATTAGAAAACTGTTCCAGCAAAACATATATGGTTATATCTGCTGAGGTTGGGGATAAAAACTGCAGAACACTGAGGAACAAAGAAAGACACCACTAAAAAGGATATCGAAGTTGTAGATGCATTGACAAATTACATTTATTGTCAGAATTTCATGGAATACACCACTGATAACTGACATGCCTTCTCTATTGACTCAACACTTACTTATTTCAGGCAAATGTAAAAACAAATAGAGATGCCAGTTGCAAGTACTGTTACAATCTGGGCAATGCATTAAGGTGGTCTGACAAAGAAAGGTAGACAATTACTTTAACTACACCAGCAGCAGAAAAAATATGATCTGAAGTAGGTGGTATTACACTGGAAGGAAGAAAAACTGAAAAGAAACCTTAAAACACTTAACAGATACATTTAGAATACGATCATGAACTCATGAAAGAAAAAGCATATCTTTCCAAGCAAATTTGGTTCTGTTCCTTTAGCAACACATCTAAAAAAACAACTAAGCACATATCCCACCAAGGTGACACTTGTTTTCAAAAAAGCTGAGGTGAAAAATTCAGATTAGCTGTACTGAACAGAAAAGATGTTCACAGAAGTATGGATCATGTCAGTTACTATTTGAAATGCAGACAACAAATAAAGCCTTATGCCTCTTCTCCCCATCACCCAGCCTTTCCTCATTTAATTTTCCAAACAAAAAGCATAAAATTCCAAGATATTATAGAAGAATCTTGAGACTTTGATATAATTTTAAGTGGCTATTTTCTTACACGTACATACCGCTGAGTACATATAGGACTTGTACAGGTGTTAATGAATAGAAGGCGAAACCAGCTCCAACTCAAGAAAAGACAATGGAAGTTCTGCCTGCTGTCTTGTCACAAGGCTGGGACTAATTTGGTGAAAACACAAAGGATGAAGACAAATAATATAAAGTTCACATGATGCAGACAGTGTAAAAGAAGAAAAAAATTGTATCTCCCAAAGCTTTCTTGGGAGATTCTACTACAGGAGTAAAATCATGTCCAAGAAATAGACCTAACTAATCTGAACAGTACTGTTCCAGATGGGACAGACCAACCATATCAAACCAAAATGGCAGTTTTACAGTTCATCACATCAGGGCTGCACCAGATATGGTCCTTTGCAGAACAACTAAAGGGAACAAACAGTAAGAAATGGTAATTTCAATATATAAGTGTACCTGAAACCTTGCTAACAGCCTTTATTGTTTAGATTTGAATGAAGCAAACACATTTTCCTACAAAATCCCAGCAATGCATTTTTTCAAGATAAACATCAAGTTAGGCTTTTCCTCAACCATAATTTCATCAAAGAATTGGCACATTTTGGGTAAGTTTTCAAGTAGATATTCATTTGTAACTTAAGCCATTTTTCTTTGTGACTACATCTCTCCTCTTTCTTGAAAATAAATCCATATTAACAAATGCAATATCAATTAATGTCAGATAAACAGTACATTAACAACTTTATTATTCATTGTGCATCATACCAGTTTTGACTCTACACAAATTTCTTTGTATGCAGGATAAACCAGTATTCTCAGTATGAAAACACACATTAATGCAAATTGTCAGGTACTATTATATATCTGTGCAAGTCTTACAAAAGTTTCCATTTCTTCTCCTCATAATGCAAAAGACTTGATCACATTTTCTTTCAACTCAGTGTATACAGTCAAAGCAACTCAGTCTCAAAAAGTTACACTTTCACTTGCTGGGTGCTAGTAGCTAGACCATATGATTCTACTCCTTTGATAAGCAAAATAAAATAACCCTTTCTTAAATTATTTCCTAACTCGAACTATACCTCACATAGTTCCTTCTGTGGCATGTAAGGCATATAAACATACATATATATAAATATATACACACACATACACACACACACACACACGTATATATGTTTACACACACACTTCAAGTCTCTTCAAGAGAGACCCTCTCTTCAAGGGTAAATAGCATCTAAAATTAATATTCTGAGAACCACAATAGACTGAATAAATTATAGACCAGTTAATAAACTTTCCCATCTTTTAAGGGCCTTCTTATTTTACCTCTAAGCAATTATAGTGGAAATTTATTTACTTGATATAAGAAAAGAAAATACAAGAAGTATTTATATTTCTATTAGTATGAAAAACAATGAGGTATTCAAGCAAATAAGTGATTGTACGAATCTGAATACCTATTGTTTGTGAGTTAGGCTGCCATTAAGATCTGCAGAAGTCAGATTTCCTGAGCAAGATAGTTTCAGGAGATGCAATTGTTTACTGAGGTGTACTTGTTCAAGGCATGACATCTGAACAAACTAAACAATAATAGAACACACATCTGCTGAAAAACTAGGAGGGCTTTTTTTTCTTAACTCTAAATCTTCAAAAGCAAAGGTTACAAACCCAGGAACTTTAACCCTCACTGAACAGATATAAATGCAATGGATATGACAGAAAGGATGTTAACATTTACAGAAAGTCAGGATAATGGGCTGTGCTTTTCTATTTTTATTTTTTTATTAACTTCCTCAGTTCAGCAAAGGGATGACTCACTTTTCATTGCTTTAGGAGACATATATGAATAAAAATTAATTTAAATAGACCACAGGCTTCTTGTAGTCTCCATAGCTATATCTCATGTTACCTCTGCTGTTAAGTTAGTTATTTTATATACTGATTTTAAAAAGTAGTTTAAAGAGCCATTTGTATTATTTTGACTGCACTCAACTTACCAGGAAGATTATACAGAAATTACTTGTTCTCCACTTATTCTAAGCAATGTAAGCTCTGAACTAGACTGAGGAACTAAACTTTAGTTTTGCAGTGAATCTTCAATTTTTCAAGAATTTTAGAGTGTGTACATATGTACTTCTTTTTATTAGGAGCTGTTTCTATATAATGAGGTGTGCATTTGGACCCTGAAATTTTTCATCATGTCTAACACCAAAATTAACTCTTGCCAGAATTAGAAAGCACACTTACACAGGTAAACAATTATGCACTTTCTCCAAACATATACAAACTGACTAATTTGTATCATCACCTAACTGGCTTTTAGCTTGCATTAAAAAAAAAGGAGAATTAACGTACACTTCTCATTATGTCTTATTTATACTCTCTTAGTTGCCAAATTCAATGAGTACACTATGAAAATGCTTAGACCAAGGCTGTTGCATTAGGATAGACACAGCCTCCGGCACTGCTACTCATTATGTTGATCTAAGTCATAGCGTGCCTTAATGATGGGTTGGAAAATCCATCTCATTTGAAATGCACAACCTGAGGTTATATTTAACAGGATTCTTTCTAATGGACTCTGCCTCCACTTGGTATTGGTTTTCCTAGGAGGTGGATATTTCCACTAGAAGAAAAACAACACTGAAGAGGAACAACAGGAGACTAAAACAACCTAGTCTGTAAGGAGGAAAGGCATGCTACCACTTTTAAACACATCAGGTGTTTAGGAGAGCTGTTTTCATCTCTTTGCAAAATGGGATTGTTGCACATATCTATATTTTCCAGGGTTCAGCTTTGGACCTGGTATGAGATCCAGCCTAGAATGAGCAAGCAGGATTCTTTCAGGCAGTTTTCTTACACATTTTGTGCTACATTAGTTTTCTACAAATGTACTGCTACACACATGTAACATATGAAGACAGAACAAGAGTGTTCTTCCCAGAGATACATTGGTTTCAAGTAAATAAATATACCCTTCACACTTTTTGCTTTTAATTGTATTGCTTTTATGCTTCCATTCATGTTACTACCATGTTTCCTCTCCTGCTTACTCTTTAATTCTAGTTACATTCCTTCTTCTCTAAAAGTCTTTGAGATCAATCCTTTCTCAAGCCTTTTTTACAGGAATGCTTCCTTTCAGACCTAGCATGCACTTCTAGAAACATTTTAGTGATTTGTGACTACTGCAGCCTACAATATGTATTCTAAGAGTTAAAACTGAAGCATGCTAACATTGAAACCCATAAGGACTTATAATTTTAAGAATGTTTACAAAAAAGTACTTGCAAAAATTCTGAATCAATTCACCTTCACAAAGCCCTCTATTATCACTGAGAAGTGCATTATAATCAAGCTTATTTAGACTTTTCAGACACTACTCTTGATTCCCTCTGCCCCTACCCTTGACATGCCTTTCTCCTTTTTCTCCATTCTTTTAATATCCCCTTTTCTTAATTCTTTCACAGTCTAAATTTGGACTTTTACATGACTATAAAGTCAATGCCTTATTTTTTTCTTTCTTTTTTTTTTTCTGCTTATGTGAAATTACTGCCAATTCAAGCAAGGATGAAGGTCACACAACAGTGACATTAGCGAAGTAAAATACATACAAAGTTCATTTTTATTTAAATTACTTGAAAGTAACAGTCTACTCTGTACTTTTACTTCCCTGGCATTACTGTCGAGAATTCTATCAAAAAACATTTTAAATTATGGTTCATGCTGTTTTACCTTGAAATTTACCATAAGAAAGAGAACAAAAAGTGCACACAAATTACCTGCTTTAGGAATATACTTTTCCTTTAATACAGATGGCCAAGATTTCCATTGATGTTAAGAGAGATTACATGAGTTCTGTAACAGAAAAAAAACAAACAAAAACATAAACAAAACCAAAAAACTCCTTAGAATTCTTAATATACTTTTCTTAGCACAATACAGTCCTCAGGATAACAGTTTTTTCCCCTCAAAGAACTAGAATTAGCATGCTCCTGTAACTATGGCAAGCACCAAGTCTGCAGCTTTCCTCCTACCTGCAACTTAAGCCAAAGCCATTTATATATCTTTGAATGTATAATATGCATTGATATGCTTTTATATTTGTATTTTACATTAATATTGTCAGGTAACTTCAGCATGGTACCTCACCTAGAGTCCAACTATGTTTCCTCGGCAATTTGTACATTTTTTTGTTCACTAAAGTGCTGAGCTAAGTAGCTCACCCTTTCAGGAACATTTAAAAAGACAACAACTACTGTGAACATATATCACAGTCTCTAGATATACAGTCAAGCAACAAACTTAATAACTCTAATCTTTTAGTGGGCATGTGTATGACTATGGAATAAAGGCTTTCTACGTGCAAACATAGGATATTTCATGTGCTTTTCAATGATGTCACATGTGTTTGACATCTGAATGCCCAGGATGTAAAAAAAAAAAAGCAAAACATAACAAAAAACAAATAAACAAAAAACACTAAAAACCAAGAAATCTGTGCTTACTTCTTCCTTAAAGTTCTAAAAAATCCCTTGTAGCCTTCACAGTAACCAGACACACGTAGCATTACAAAACAGAAATTGAGAGAACAGTAGGCGCTGGAAACAGAGAGCACAGAAACATAAATTAAAACAAAGGCAGTGACTATTCGTATGTGGGCTATATTCAGAAGAGCAAAAAACTTAACTCCTTTAAACAGAATAAACTTCTCTGTGTCATAAAAATGCAGTAACTTAACACTATCTGACATTAAAATAATTCAAAAAAGCTACTAAACTACACTTAAGCATATAGCCAAAACTTCTCCTTAAGATAAAGGTGTGTCTCTATTACACCCATTATGAATTGGAGCTTTCTATTGTCTTCTGGTTATCTACATTACTCCAGTGTGTAGATTAGAAGCCTGTTAAAAATAACTTTTCTGTACCTTATTATTGAAAATAAGTAGGAAATGTTGGGTTTGTATCACACATCATAGATATCATAGACTATGGGAGACATTTATAGATGTATATTCTCAAAAGAGAAACATTAATAAGATCTGAAAATTTCTCCTGAGCTTTCTGAAACTTTTGAGAACCACCTACGGCAGATGAAGTGCAGTAGCTGCTCATTAGCTACAATTTTAATTGTTATCAGTAAACTAGCCAAACTTTTGACACCAGTCTTTATGAATTTTGAAAACTTTAAAACATTATTATTTTTCTGTAGAATGGATTCTTGAACAGTTTTGTTAAATACAAAAAATGCATTTTATCCCAAAAGCCAAGAAAAGAACTAATCAGAAAGCATTCAGAGAGTCATAATTCCTATAAAAGTCTTTTAAATCTCCTGGCAAGTCAGACATCCAACTACAGAGTGTCAGACAGCAAAGCTGTAGTAAATAACCTAAATTTGGTATAAAATAGCGAGATAGAGAATTGTTACAAGTTGGAGTTTCTTTGATTAAAACAAATCCTAAGCAAGAAAACAAATAAAAAAGAAAACATTTGCATACACTCATTAGAAAATTTTATTTAATAAATTGGTTCCAATCCATGTCCTAAAGTGCATTGTTTCATTCTTACAAAAAAAATTAGTTCCAGATAGAGAACAAGACCAAGAATCAACTTTACATTTTAAGTCACTGAACTGAAGCAAAGATATGATATGCTACTCAATATCTCTGTGAATAGCCTAACTGCTCAGATACTGGCTATCTCGGGATGTACAAATTTACATATTACCTCAAATAATCTTTTTAAAAATACAAACAAAAACACTGATTTTCTTTTAGCATAAGATGAAATAAACCTATTATTTTGCCTAATGAAGTTTTGATTTGTTGCGTTATGTCACTTTCAAAAACAACAAAGTAATTCAATTTGCATAAAGAAAAGATTATCATTATAATTTTACCTAATTGATATTGAAAAAGAGTCTATAGTACTAGCAGCTTCACAGAATCTCTATTTCAGACTGGACTACAAGAAAACTTGAAAGTGAAACAAACAACAAAAAAGCCCTCCTAAGTTGTTGTTAACAAGGGCATAAACACAAACAGAAGGCATAAAGTAAAACTGGAAATAGACAAGAGAATTTTTTCTAAGTTTGAGGAACAGCGGTGTACACAAAGGCACAAAAAGTAGTTCTTCTCATCACTTCCCTACATCACTGTACTAAAGTACAGTGCCTGACTCTGTTCTGCCCTTTCCTTCTCTTTTGGGAAGAAGAGGATCACTCTCCTCTGTGCACAAGGCCAAGTAGGAAGTTATCAATTGGTTTTCAGATATTTAAAATAAGAGAAGAAAAAAATGCTTTATTGTCTTTGACAGCAGCCCAACAAACTGAAAGTAAACTCAAACACAAGTGGTTGATTGCAGTCTAACTGAAGCACTGTGCTGCTATTTAAGTCAGTACACAGAATTTTTCCTTTCATTGGAAGGAAGATAAAACCTGGTCAGTTACTTATCTCTACTGTATTCATAAATTTGGCCTAAAAAGTGCAAAATGCTACCTACACAGTTCAGACTGAAGACAGGAGAAGAGGCTACAGTGGTGACACATTTCTTCAACATGGAAAACAAATACATGTAGTTCTAGCACTAGTAAACTCTATACCTTATCCTTCACCTTATTGTGTCTGAAATGACTACATAACTACTTACAAATAAAAAAGCAAAACTAAGTAGCCTCATAAAACAGGATTCCCAAAAATGAGGAAAGAGAAAAGAAGAAGAGCTATGCTTAGTAGATTTTGTAGACAGCCTTTAGTGTCCAGAAGGAAGACACTCAGATGACCTGACAACCATAGTTATCAGAATTATAGAGAATATAAAAATAGGTAAATGCTTCAACTTGTTGAAAAGTGTGCTGCAAGCTAGAATGTAAGTAACATTTTTATCTTGGTTGGTTTGTTGTTTGTTGTTTTTTGAGGGGGTGTTTTTGGTGGTTTTTTTTAATTTGTTTTTTTCCATCAGCATACTACCTGATGGTTAAACAAAAAAAATTAGTTTGCCATAGTTATGCCATTCTATGGAAAACTTTGAGCTAGAGAGTTACAGAGTCTCTCCTGCAAATGCTCACAAACTTGAATTAAAGCAACATGATTATAATCATAGAAAGTAGAATGAAAATTCAACCTGGCCTTGAACACTTCCAGGGAGAGTGAATCCACAGATTCTCTGGGTAACCTGTTCCAAATGGACATCTAATGTTGGCTTTCTCTTCAATTAGGCAGCATTGGTAGCTTATGTAGTACTACTACTATTACAAATATCTTGCCAAGAAATAAATCTTAAATCACCATTTTAAAAAAAAAGATGAAAAAGCACAACCCACCTTCCCCTCACAAGAGGAAGATCATTTATCATTTTGGATACCCCACTCCACAAATAAGAGACACCTGGAGTGGCCTTGTTAGCAGTAGACTGCCATTAACAACATACCCTGCAAGCAGTATAAAACAGGAGGTGCACAGTATTTCTCTCCTCAGCTACCTCATATAAATTTATTTCAGTTTCCTGACATATTTTCAGATGAAAACCTGGTGAAGCTGTATATATTTAGTTACCTACATTTTTTTTTCCAAAATATAACTTCAACTGTTTTAGTAAACTTATTATTAATACTGTCCTCTATTGAACAACTTTCCTTCCTTAAAATAGCCCAGCCCCTACCTAGCAACTTAAAAGTTTTCTTTACATCTTTACCCTCTTATTCTGACGTAACTTATTCTACGTCTTGAATAATGTATCATAATTTCTGAAACAAATCTACATTCTTCAAGGCAGATGTTGTCAAATTCCATTTCACAGCTTCGTTCATATATTCTTTTCCTATTCAACACTACAAACTGAATAGTTTTCCTCCCCTTTCCCATTTCCTTGCCTTTCCACCCCTGTTTGCTCAGAATTTTCAGCATCAGT
>NW_010173001.1:9652-15972 GCF_000695765.1 Mesitornis unicolor | reverse complement strand
CAGCAGGATTTCATTTTTGGTAACTACAAGAGCAATCTTGTCTGTTTCCCTTTGTACTGTCTACATGAGACTTCACAGATTAACTTTATTACAGAATCCAACAAAACCCTGTCTTGTAATACTGACAGCAATGCTTGAAACAAATTTCTATCCTGCTGCTCTCAAAAAGAGATATCTGAACAGTAACACTAAAAAACAGTGAACAGACTATTACTGATGCAATCATTTCAACAAACTGCAGCCCCTACAGGTAACTTTTAGTAGATGTTATATCTTTTGTAGGACTCCTATATTCTTCCTTAAATACACAACATTCCTGTTTATCTCAAATATTTTGCTGATTTATATGAAATTATCCTTAAGACCAGATTATACAAGTCAAGATACCTTCCATTTGGTGAAAGCCAATATGAGCTTCAGGCAGCCCAAAGCATCCACACACAATTCACAAAGGATAAACTAAGTCTCCATAACTAGACAAAACCTCAGGCATACCTGGCTACGCTCAGAAGTGACTGGTCTGAAGCATCAATGAAAAGTAAGCATGTAGTATTTCCACTGACCAAAAAGATCTTTGGACAAATTCTAAGAAAGAAATTTAGGAACATGTCATAAAAATGATCATTCCTGTGCAGAACTGTTTCTATGTGTACTCCAACATGAATGAAATACAATCAGCCAATATATATAAAAGCATGAAAGACTGCAGCACTAGGATACTAAACAGATATATATTGCTATAATCTTTCATTTCCTGTGTTGTGGTGCACATTTAATGTGTCTTGGAAGGCTCAGGACAAATAATATTAGCCTTGTTATTAGTAGGACTATTGTAGTCTACAAAACATATTGAGTAATAAAATCTCCAAGGACAAAACCAGTGTCTTTGTTAGGATCTATACAATACGTGGCACAGTAATGTTCTTGTATAATTACACTATGTGTATAACAGCAATACAACAAACTTTTATACAGCTAAAGTCTGATCTAAATTGAAAGATGAAGATTAAAATATCACTATCAGTATCTGCAGAGAGAAATATGAGACAAAAAGAATGTTCCACACAACATTAATATTTTACATTCAGACTTTCGATGAAAGTTATAGGAAGACCTTTTTCTTCAAAGCTTTTTCTGATTTTGTTGTTTGGTTTTTTGTTTGTTTTGAGGTTTTTGTTTGTTTTTTGTTTGTGGTTTTTTTTTACGTTTTACAAACTGAGGAGAAAATAATCCTTAAATAAGTCCTTTTAAAACTTGTTAAGTACTACATAGACAACAAACTCATTTGTAAATAGATCTTTTCTCCTAACAAAAGAATCATCAACACATTGCATTTCTATAAAAAAAAATTTATAGTGATAATATTAAAAGACCAAACACTACATAAGTCAGATGGACCTACAGTGTAACTAATCTTCCAAAATATTTTGTCACATTCTATTTTATGTATTGTATAATTCAGCAGAACATATTTCAATTATTTTAGAATGCTTAAGCTCCAGATAATTCCCTCATTACTTCTCTTAATATTCTCACTATAAAGAAGCAAGTAATTAATTATTTGAGATTTTTTTAATCAACTAATATATTAACTATATTTTACATCATATGTATACTTAATTCCTCAGTCTTTCCGACACTATTCACCCATTTCTTTTTGTATCACTTTGTTGACTACTCAACATGATATTAATACATGTTACTACTGAAAGCACCAACACAGTTTGCAATAGGTTAAAGCAGATAGAATTTGTGCTGTTGTGGTGAAGCAAAGGAGCATCACATATACACTCACAGGTTGCAGCAATTATGATGAGGCATAGATTTTTAAAAATGTCTTTTTTTTAAAAAAAAGTTTTCTCATAATATCAATTTCTACTGGTATCCTTTTTAAATATAAATACCTTCACTTGGTCATTACCTCATATTATTCAGACACACAAAGCTGTTTCATCCACATTCCATTCCTTTTGTACCTGATAGGCCTCCTGTGTGAAAAGTCTGAAGACATGAAAAGTAATAGCTCATTTGGGCACATAAGTGATATACAAACACAAAAAAAAGCTCTCCATTTGCTATGTAGCAAGATTACTTTTAGATTTCTGTAATATTTCCTCTTCTAAAGAAACTGAATATCCACACAGTTGTGTCTTCACTCCAAATTCTTCAAATACTGTGTCATTAAAGAAAGACTCTCTAGGTTCCTCTACTTCCAGAATATGGCAATGTATACGGCAATTTTGCTCTGCTAAGGCAATAAGTACTTAGGGTTACAATCAACAGTTATAGGATGAAGAAATGTGTATATAAGAAATGAATAAGAAAAAAGTAGAAAGGAAAATGGGATTTATATTATCAGTCATTTTGTAACAAAATCTGACGGCAAATAATTTCTAATATGTATTTCTTACACAAAACATCATTAAGTAACAGTAAATAAAGAAACTTTATACCTCTAAGCATATCCAGATTCAAACCATAGAGAAGCATAAAATTTCATGGGGGAAAATTGATGAAAAGCCACTCAATGACAGAAGGACTTTTTGCAATTTACCTGCATGCACGCAATTCCCCACTAGGCAAGAAACTCCATACTGGGAGCAATGATCAAAAAATCCAATTTGGAGTGGATTAACTCCATACAACAAACTCTAGGGGCTTAATGCTACAAAACAATGAGAGGAAACATGCTTAATTCAATGAATTTGATAGGACAAGAAAGCTTATGACTGCTTGAAAAAGAAAGATAAGATTAAGAGCAATGTGCATTTTAGAAAACAAAACTATCTGAATGCTCTCCATAACAAAGATGGAGCCTGTGCCTACCCTCTCCCCCACCTCCCCCATATTTTCAGAAGGGAAAAATAAATCAGTTAACTGGCTCCTCAGGCAGTGTTTTTACTTCAGCAGCTGATCTAGACCTTCATTAGTTATTTTCCCTTAAGTAGTTCTCATAATTCCTCCTTAAAGAAAAGAGCTATTGGGTTATTCTACACTTCTACTTATTGCACTGGTCATTTCCATAATCATAATAGAGCCAGATCACTGGCTGTCTTTTGTGACATAGCAATAACGTGAAAGAGTCTCAAGGCTGTCTGAGGCAACAATCTAGGGATATTAGCATATATCAGGTGCCCTGGGCTCACCACTTTAGAAGTATGCAGTATTATCAGGTGAAGACAAAGCAATAGGGAGTTATGAGATAACTTGTCCCCAGGGAAAATATTATTCCAGCTTTCAGTAGATACTGGTTTGTGCTCTGGAAGAAAAAATTCTATCCTTTCTAAAAATCCATATTTATTAGGTTTTTCATACTTTTTGTTTAATACTGTAACTATGCTCTTGCTATTTACATAAATGTACGAGTCTCTTGTGAAAAAGCTAAGGTGCCAGTAACAGCAAGCTAGTTGAGGGGCTTCTAGATTTATACTACAAAAATGTGAAGATTGTGCCTGAGTTTCCCCAACCCTCTTTTGAAACTTTCTATTTTTAATAAGAAGTTAGAAGATAAGACTACAAGACTGTCCAATAATTCTCACTGAAATGCTAAAAAATGCAAAGCCATACAATACTGAAAGTCCAATATTATAGTCACTAATGAAATATTACCACTGCAGACTTACGGTAGGTGGGATTATGACAGTCGAAGGAAGCATACATGTCACTTTCTAGTAGGTGATTAGATGGATCCCTGGAAGAGGTATGATAAGGAAATAATAGGTACTGATAATATAGCATTAAGGGTCAGGGAAGGTAAAATACATTACACTAACATTTTAATTGGTTTCATGAATTGTAATGTAAAAAGTTAATTCTTCAGCTTTCTGAGACTTAAGATACAGAAATTCATACTACAACTCACAAAAAGTATACAGTTTTGTCTTATATTATTACCACTGGGAAAGGAATAACATCATTAAGGACAGCTCAAAAGTTGGAACATTATTCAAGCAATCCAGACTTTATTTTTCCTTTCACAACTCCCACTGTATATCACCTCACTGTGGATTTACCTCTTCTGACCACTTGCTGATGCATCAGCATATTTTAACTGAAAGGATATGGGGAATGTAAGGGTACATACAGGTCTAGATCATAAGGACGTCTCATTTATGAGCATAAAAACCAAAAGCAACAGATAGGACAAGTAATAAATCACAGATGAATATAGAAATCCCAACAAACAGGAGATAATGAAGGTCGTAAGCAAGACCACCACAGATAGATCCTTGCTGAAGGAACAAGCCAGAGCTTTGCAACTGATAGGAAGGTGGTGAGCAAAGTATTATTATGCATCTCGTGGGAAACAGCAAACTTATCAGGTGTGTGAGTGAGTTTGTGGAATCATGTAAATCATAGGATGTTTTAAGGTGGTTGTGGGAAAGAATAAACCTTATTATAGGGTGTTTAGGAGAAGGGCCACAGAAAGGAGAAATGAATGTGAATGAGTAAGGAACAAGTGTGGGAAAACAGAAAGGAAGGAAGATAAAACCTGAAATGTTACACCTAAAGAAGCTGATGGTCAGCAAATTTACCTGGCCAAGCCCTAGACCTGATCAACTCAGCCTATGCCAGCTGCTAAGCTTTTATCTGAGCCATTTTCTGTGACAATGACCTCTGTTCTCTGTGTGTGCGGATGCTTGTGATTCACCAGATCAAGCTTTAACTGGACTATCCAGAAGGAGACAAGCACCTAGAAAGATCCAAGGTTTGAGCTGTAGATTGGCTAAGTAGGGCCAACATCTGTCTATGGATTCTGGAGAGGCTGAAGGTTCAAGAGGTTGCAGAGAACAGAATGACTGTCAGAGAGGTGTGCATGCACACTCATAGGTGAGCATCTCCTAGTGAACTTCAGCCATCAGCAGTCAGTGAAAAGGAACAGGACCAGGATGTGTTGTTCACATCCCATCAATGTTTTTATGTGGGTGTCAGGAAAGGCTGAGGTAGCTTAGTAAAACTGCATTTGTTCTTGTGCCTACGAGGTATAATACTGTCCTGCTCCTCCTGGACCTAGAGATGCAGAACCACAGCAGACTAGTTGTGTTAATGAGACCCTTTGACTCCCCTAGCAGTCAAAGAAACCCCATGGGATTCAACTACCCTTAAAATTAACTTCTTCCCATACTCTGCATATTTACATACTATTTCCTTGCTTCAGCTTTGATGTCTGACAGTGAAGGCAGTGGCCATCTTTTGTCAGGTTAGAGTGTTATCTTAGTCTCATCGCAAATACAATGAGGCAGGGACAGCTCTGAGAGGCATCAGTTTTTCTAAGGCATTGTTTCTTAACACTGCCCATTCGGTGTTTTTCTTGTTAGGAAAGAATAATTTTTTGGTTATGACTACCAAGGGTAAAAATTAATGTCCTTGTAGGAACCAAGGATGCAAGTAGCAGTGCATCTATAAACCTTTAGTGAACATTAATAATAAAAGGAGTCTGAAGCATTTGTACATCATTATTAAAATTACCAGAAACATAATATTCCAGTTTTGCATATGGCACAACATTTCTTCACTACTGGATTAACATGGATGTTCATTTCTTAGGTCTTTTTCTTTCTTTAGGTCAATTTCTTATTAAATTATGAGAAAAGCAGTACCATATCTCTTAGGTCGAGAGAGGTTCTCATTCCTGTCTACTCTGCCCTGGTGAGACCACATCTGGAATATTGTGTCCAGTTCTGGGCCCCTCCGTTCAAGAAGGACAGGGAATTGCTTGAAAGTGTCCAGCGCAGAGCCACAAAGATGATTGAGGGAGTGGAGCATCTCCCTTATGAGGAGCGGCTGAGGGAGCTGGGTCTCTTTAGCTTGGAGAAGAGGAGACTGAGGGGTGACCTCATTCATGTTTATAAATTTGTAAAGGGTGAGTGTCAGGAGGAAGGAGCCAGGCTCTTCTCAGTGACAGCCAGTGACAGGACTAGGGGCAATGGGACCAAGCTGGAGCATAGGAGGTTCCATGTGAACATGAAGAAAAACTTTTTTACTGTAAGGGTTATAGAGCACTGGAACAGGCTGCCCAGAGAGGTTGTGGAGTCTCCTTCCCTGGAGACATTCAAAACCCTCCTGGATGCGTTCCTGTGTGACCTAGTCTAGGTGATCCTGCTCTGGCAGGGGGGTTGGACTGGATGATCTTTCGAGGTCCCTTCCAACTCTTAATATTCTGTGATTCTGTGATATCAAGTTGCAGTATGACAATTATTCAGAAGACTTTTTTTAAAAATTATTATTGAAAAGAATGTACTAAGCAATGAGCTCAGTCCACTAATATCATTGTGATGTTACATAAACTTCAGGTTTTAAGGTGGAAATAAACTGCTGAA
>NW_010173001.1:0-9636 GCF_000695765.1 Mesitornis unicolor | reverse complement strand
GCTGAACCTACTCTCTTGTACATTAAGGTGCCTGTGAAAAACCCACATTAGTATATTTTATGGTAGTCTATGTGCAACTTACAGACTAAAATAATAAAGAAAATAATTCAAAAACCAAGAATTCCTCTCATGCCTTACTGCAAACAGTGAAAAATACTAACAATTGGAGTTATCTAACCTGAGCCTGTCAGTGCTCTTTACATGTACTCGGTACATTAATGCATTATTTATTTGGTAGCCACTGTCTTAAATATGTATTTACAGCATTTATCAGTACCCTAAGAAAAAGTAAGCTTCAGTTTCTGAGTATAATATTTGTTGAGGACAACGTTTTTTATATTTATAACTACTGAGACAGGAACTGCCATGATTCTTCTCGTCTCCTTGTATTTCAACCTTGTGCTTTTCCTTACCCTCTACAGAAATACTTAAAGAAATAAATGACATCAGCAAGCACATTCAGCTTGGAATTACTTAACATTTCCTGACACTACCATGCAAGACAATTATTCTCTGGCTTGTACAGCGCAGTACACACAGCCTTTGGCTGTTCCGTGAGTTTCTCTTACACAAGTATAATTACTTCAGGGGGATTGAGTACATGGAACTAATTGATATTTAACATTTAAGAAATGTAACACAATTTTATGCCTGTGCAAAAATGTCAAAACTAATTCATAGTATTTGAAGAAATTTCACTGTTGGCAGAATCAATAGCTACACATGGGAAATTATCCTAAATAAGAACGCCACATCTAATATAGAACTCTTCCTGAAAAAGTAAACTCTGTGGGTGAGATTCTACAGCTACCTGGTGACAGCTGAGATAACAACCGACATACAGGAGAAAACCTCTACATTTAAAGAAAACTTTTGCATGCCTGTTGACACATTTTTTGTTTGTTTGTTTCTCTTTGCTCTTTTCAGTACAGAAACTACTCTGAATATTAACAGATTACTGTATAAATAATGCAGGTGTAATGTCAACTCAAAAAGAAACATGAACTTCAATCAACAAATACATTCACGACAGGCATCGCAAACTGGAGTTCGTAAAAAGATAACAAAAACAGGAACATATTTCAGATTCTGCAGTCCCCAAACTATAACACAACTTTGAACTAAAGAACATGTATCTTACTTTTGACAAAGAACAGGCACATGCATCTATCAATGAAACAAATCCTAGGCAATGTAACCACATTTCCTGCTTCTGCCTAAATGTATTATTTAGATTTCCTGTGGTCAATGTCAATAGAATCAACACTGTATGAAGAAAACACCCGTTTTTAAAAATACTGCAAGTATTTTAAAGTTAAAATAATAATAACAATTTTAAAATTTAATAGTATAAGAAATCCCAACATTTCTTAGTGAAGAAAAGAAACTAGTCTAGTTTTTGAATAAGAAATTATGAAATTATGTCATTTCAGGTAAGTTTGTGTACTTCATATGAAACATTAAGACCATTTCCCTTAACCTACAAATACTGTGTTTCAACACTTTATCTTATCCTTTCTGTTCCAAATATGCATGCACAAGTGAAATAAAAAGTCTAGTTTAGTTTCAACAAAGCTGAAAGTTATGAATTTTCCTCAGGTCTAAAGATGATCTTACAAGCTGAACCTTCATGAGCATCTGCAATGAGAGTGTTTCTATTGATTTCCATGAGGCTAAGATTCACTCTAAAGGTGTAAGTTTCTCAAGTTTGTTAATAGTCAGACCTACAAAGTAAAGCTGTACAGAATTTTGTTGATTCTATGGGTCTATCACTGGCTTAAAATGAAGGATTGCATGATGACTATTCCAAAACTTAGAAATGTCTTGTGAGACTGGTTTCAGAGAGCTCAGCAGCTTGCAAAACCAGACTCAATGGAGCACAGTGAATAACAACATAGATTCAAAAGTAATACTGGATCTTTTGATCTGCTTTTACTCTGAACCAAATTGTGTTTACACAAGCAAACACCTTTTATTTATTATTTGTAAACATAAGAAATCTACAGTTACATCAGTGTAGCACTGCTAGTTTCAGCTTCAATAGACAGAAGAGCACTGGTAGTGAATGGGACAGGGAACTGAATTTTCCCATGCCTATTCACCATGATCTTTGAGACGGCAGCAAATGAATGAGGGAGGTATTCACTCATTAAACAGTGAAAATAAAAATAAATATTGAACAGCTGCATCATTAACTGTGTGCAGTTCAATCTGCATGCTAAATGAGGCAAAGATCCCATGGAAATAAGACTATGTTATGCAATTAATAACCGTATTGTAATGTTGATGCACATGTACTAGAGATAGTGTAGCACAAGTGATTATCTCTGAGGTATTTTTGGTTTTGTTTTTTTTTTTGTACTCATTTTCAGGAGTGGTCCTATAACAGATACTGTAGCAAATAGTACTTAAAAACATAAAAGTAAAAAGTTTTCATTAAGCTGAGGCTGGGTTGAATGAACTGCTTACAAAACCAATATTATGAACTAAGATAAAGTAACAAATAGTCAAAATACTAACAGTCATAGTATACTAAAGATAACATTTCAGAAATGTTTTTTCAAAATATGTTTCTGAAATGGTACATATTTTTATATCAGTATTGATATGACTAAGCTTCCTCATGAAATTATATAATTCATAAGTCCATTTTGAGCAATGGCAAGTATCATGTATCACACATGTACAGATATTTTAACACAGTAGTTATTTATTATGAATTTCATAAATACTTTGAGTGATAAAAGCAGGACATTTTAGACATGCAGATGATTAACATTCTTGGGATTTCACAATATCTGACCAGTGCTACTTTGTTACCAACATTAACAATGTAAGAAAACTTCTGTTCTGAAAATAAATTTTTACAGCCTTTTATACCCGGTGGGACTTATTCATTCATTCTCATATAATTTTGCCAAAAAAATCCAAAATGAGACAATCACTGATTACTACGATGCAGTTTAGGCCAATAAATATGTGCATGTCCTGAAAAATAAGACTACAAGAGATATCTGTACTTCCCTGTCCTGAGTCTCATAGAATCCAACGCTTTAAAAAATGTATTAAAATTAAACACTGAACAACGCAACAGACCAAATAAGCAGTATATGATTACAGACTTAATAAGGAATTACTATAGAATTCAAGATATATATTGACTGGTATGGAAGACAAAGACAAGGCAAGGAAGAGGTAAGAGTGGATTTCAAGGAGAGAAAGAGAATAAAAGCAAAATGGAGTAAGAAAAATGGAGAACTTAATTCTGAAAGTTTTAGAAAAATTTAATTCAGCCAATCGACAATAGTTTCCACATCTTGCAACATGCTTTGAGACAGTAAAATGATAATGGAGAAATTGACATCGAAGAAGTGCCAGACGGCAAAATAACAGAGATGTGAAGCATTGTGAGCAAAAGTTGTTAGCTATTTAATCTAAAAGTTCTTTTAAGAATAAAGGCAAAGGAAAAATTAAAAAAAAAAAAAAGAAAGTGAAAACATCAACAAAAAGGCTGATATGAAAGGCTTTTTTCCCCCCCCCCAAAAAAAAACAGCCCCTGCTTTCAATATTTGGCATAAAAATGCTATGCTGGCATTTAGATTGGCATAAAATTAAGAGTTCCTCATTTTTACATTGTAAAAGCATCCTTTGTTTTCATAACAAATAAAGGGGCTGCACTGTTACTATCTGATTTCCTAAGAAGAAAATAGCACAAGATTGTGAAGCAATTTTTCAAGTGTGGGTAACAGCTCGAAACTCTCCATTGTACTAAAGAAAATGAGGATGAACCTATAATCTGTTTTACACCAGTTTATAACACAAAGTCTTCAATTCAAGGCAATGACCTAGCTTCCTTCTGTCATACTTACAAGCCACATCTTTTGAGGGCTGAGGGAATTGTTTTGTTTTTAAGAAGAAATTTTTGACTCAGATTAAAACCAGAAAGCCTAATCACCGCTGCCAAGGATAAAACCACTTTTTCATAAAGGAACTGATACATCTCAAGTGTAATCCATCTATGACTGCTAACATCAAGAAATAGAATATTTTAAAATATTTATTATCTGGGCTTTGCAGAACAATATATCTGTCAATAACAGCAAACAAAAAAGAGTTCTGAAACATCACTAACAGCATCAACCTACCTTGAAAAGCCATGGGGTTTTTTGAGATAGTAAGACATTTAAGCATTGCCACAAAGAATTTCAAAGCAGCTTGATATCACTGCTCCTCTCCCAGCAAGTTTTCCATATATCACACAAAACAGTAGAAAAAAAGTGGAATCTGAAAGTGTCACCATTTAGCTTGTCATTTTCATGACCAGCCTGGAACTTGTTAACAAAAGGGATTGCAGTAATGTTTATTGACTCAAGGAAACAATCAATATCTTCTGAAAAGTCTCCTATGTATCCAGAAAGCTTTTTGTTTCGTTTAAATAGTGTTAAGCAGCAAGCGTAGATATATGTTATGTCTTGAGCAGCTAATTATACTGCCAGATAACTTTTCCAAAATAAAACTTAGGAGTAAATGGGGAAGCATTGTAGCTTCAGGAGCTTCAGGTAAATAAAAGTCTCAAGAACTACAAGCAACAAAATTTAAAAACTTCTCATGCTCAAGATTAAGTGTCCCAGTGAGTTTTTTTCAGTAACTCTTATAAAAACAGAACCAAAACATTTCTTTCACACACATTGTTTCATTCTTCTTTGGCTGAAATTATTGCTATTTTATGCTAGTAGATAATGGTTTATGTAGTTGAAAAACAAATAATGTTTAATGGAATTTGTAAACTGATGTCAAAGAGTTTAGAACTTAAGATGCTCAACTCTAACTACATATGTGGAATCTGCACAGATCAATAATCTGGATTTCATATAAAATCTTGAAGCAAGCCTACTCAAAGAGGTTACTGCAGGTAACTAAAACAGTCATCACTAATAAATTCTATCATCATTTAAATAAAGACAAAAAAAACATTGTTAATTAAAGTCAACAATGTCACATTATGTTGGAAGACACAAAGTTTTAAATCTTTTGGGATACAATTATGTTTTGCAAATAACCAATTATTTTGGATAAAACATACATATGCTATAATTTCCACTTGATCTTATAGAATTTTCTGAGTCTAATTAAAAAGCTGCTTTAATAAAATGAGGTAAAAAAATAATGTTTCTTCTTCCCTGAAGTGCTTAACCCACAGGCATAAAACCACATTGAGGTTTCGGGAGTTGTTTTGTTCTGTTTGATTGTTTTCTGGGTTGTTGTGGAGTATTTTTAGTGCATCAAATCAGTCTGTTTGTTGTTTGTTTGTTTTTTAATAGAATGTGACACACACTGCCCATAGAGTCACGGCCTCTGCAGGGTCAGTCACTTTCCCATATGGATCTACCCTACCAATGAACCTCCACAGGCTTCAGGCGGGTCGACCTGTGGTCTCACCATGGGTTGCTGGAGAACCTCTGCTACGCGCACCTCCTCCTCCACCACTCCTCTTTTTCTTCACTGACCTTGGTGTCTGCACAGTTGTTCTCCTCACATCCCACTGCTTTCTCTGCTGCAGGTCTCTTCTGATGGTTCTTGAAGAGTTCCCAGCTCTCTCTCAGACTGGATCTACAGGGGGGTTTAAGCTTGAGTTGAGTCCAGATCAGGACGGACCACCCAGAGCCGGTGCCATGCAGCCTGCACTGGAGCCGCACCAGTTGAGGCTGGTGGCAAGAGAGGAAGGTCCATGCTCTGTGCCCCTCTTAAGTACATCAATTCACAGAGGCATTGATTGACTTGGCCTTGGTCAGAGGAGAGGCTGACATTGGAGCCAGGGTTGCTTCTAGCAGCTTCTTATAGGGCTACCTCCAAAGCCCTCCCCCACTACCGAAAAAGATCAGAACCACTCACAGAAACCCAATACAAAACCTATTAATATCTTCAAATTTGTGCTTTTTTCCCCCCAATTTTTAACTTTTATTACATACCTGGAATAATTCCAACTGTGAGCCACAAAACTATCACTTGAAAGTTAAATTATACAATTGACTACATTTTTAGATTACACAGTCATTTTTAACTGTTTAAAAAAAATTGTACTGAACCAGCAGAAAGCGTATTTACTCTTATGTGAAGAGCAAATAAAAAACAATGAATCCAAAGTACACAAGAGTTTCTTAGTGACTGAGCACATATTCCAGCTACATGACAGTGTAACTTTATTTAATGGTGATACTACTCTGTAAATATTTGTCGGCTACAACTAGAGAAATCATAAAAAAATAAGGGTATCATTTCAAACACAATTGATCATACCTGTAGAGTTTATGTTGCAGTACAAGTGCTGACTCTTCCTAGAAAAGATACTGCAAGAAAAACACAGACAGAAATAGTGGTTCATATTACAGGAAAAAAAATTAGATTGTTCTTTGTCAAAATTATTGATGTGTAAATACATTTCATTCAGTCAAATATGCACATTCAGTTTTTGGGGTTTTTTTGTTGTGGTTTTTTTAAACATTCACAATTAAAGTCACTTCATATCTAAAAGAGAAATGAGCGATTATATGCAGAGATAAATGTCACGAACCTTCTCACGAACTTTCATCTATTCCATGTTGCCACATCCACAGGCAAAGTAACACCCAATAAATACCAGTGAGGCTAAGCATGAATTTTAGTCACTTCTTGAAGAAGTGTTTGGAAAGGATTGGCTTAGTCTTATTGTCCTGCAAGTTCAATGAAGCCAAGGCACTGAAGGTTGTCTCTGTTCCCTGAGTGGATTCAACATAACCCATGGGGCCTCCGGACCACACTGGATGGCTCTGGCGACACTGACAGGTACTGTTGCAGGTGAATGGCAGAGTAAAGAATAGGACAAGCATTCATTACTGATGCTTTAAGTTAATAAAAGTTTTCCAGTTCTTTAATTATGAATATACTGTTCATAGTTGTGAAATACTAGAAGTTTACCTCTTCTGAAGGACAGATTAAAACAGATGACCAATTTCTGCAATGCTCAGTTTCACAGGATCCATAATACCACACTATATGAACTTAAAGTGGTGCTTCAAAGCTATTAATTCCAGTGTACTATACGTGCATTTTAGAATAACACATCAAAAAACATCCAAAAATTTTCAGATTTAAGATATGCCTATATTCAGGATATAGTTCTTTCTAGACAGATTCATTACAAAAAGAAAATATCAATGTAATAAAACTCTTGGTTTGAGATACTAAGTAGGTTACAAGATTGTTACATAAGGTTTATGTAGGAATTTTTAATTATAGTAAAATTATTTTTAATTAGGACAAAATGTAGGAGGAAGACAAACAAACTCAAATCTCTCCATAAATTATTATCTGCAGCTGTGCTCTGTTTAATATCAAAATCTGATTTTAAGTAAACTCCAGGGTAATCTGCAATGCTATTGCCTTTGAGAGTACTGCAATGACCTATTGAAAAAAAAAATATACTCCGTGATCTCATCTGGATCTTCATTTTGTTTTTGTAAAAGCTTCACTGGATTGGTACTTTGGAACCCATGACCATCTTCAGTCATTTGTTAGGAGAAAAGCTTAAAAACTGAGAGCTGAACTTTGCATTCACATCATGATTTAGGACTCAAGGATAAACTTAAGCATGAAAGGCAACCAAAATGGTCAAACTCATGGATAATTGCACTCCCATATTGAAAAAAGACATATTATACTCCTGATAAATTAAATTCCATTACAAAGCCGGGTAGGATTGTTTATCCTACAAGTGATTTAGCCTTAAAAAATGGCAAAAGGAATATAGTTGAAACAGAAGAGTGTCCTGTGTTTATCTAATACACTTGCATACAACTTCTCTAACGAATCCACGTGCTTCTCTTAATACACTTTGATGGATAAAAGGTCAATTTATCTATCAAAGGACTGAGGACAGTAAAATCTGTAGTTGGAAATAAGTAATGTCTACCTCCAAAATCAGGTTTACGTTTTTTTCTCTTCTGTCTCATGAGAAAAAGCCATGACTTGATGGAGGTTAGTATAACCAGGAAGCTCTCCTTAAGAATTTGAGGCATCTGAACTGAATCTTAAGGCACAAGACAATTTTTTGTATTATTTACTGTTTCAGTATTTTTCAAGAAGAAATGAAAATGGAAAAAAGCATAGGTTTTGTGGAGGTTTTTGTTTGGTTGTTTTTTGTTGTTTTGAGGAAAGAATCCTTCTTTCCCCTTTATCTTCCACATTTGAGTTACTCCTTTTCCTTCTCTTTCTTTTTCTTTTCTTCAATTTGACTATAAAAATAAAGACAGAGACTACAATTCTTTAGCAATCATATTGCCTATTAGTGGCTCATCTGCATGTACTGAGATAAATATGTTTTCAAATAACTCACTGTTTTTATGAAGTTGCATAGAGTAATGTCTTAAAATAAAGGAGATCTTAAAATTTAACAATAGTTATTTAAAGGATAAATCACAAAGTTAAGAGCACAGGGAGAAATAAATGGCTTTTAAGGACTATTAAGCAAAGTAAAACTGAAATGTTTCATAGCTCCAAAAGCTTCCTATTGTAAGTATACTCAACACAAAGAACATGATTATTGTTTTATTATTATTATTATAAACACCTTGAAATGATATTCTGTTTGTCCTCTTGTCATTTCTGCATCAGTATCCATGAAGGATGTTGGTCTAAGAAAAGCATCTATTCATTATTTATGGATATTCCACCAAGGGTTGATGGCAAGAGACCAGTTTATTTACTCTGCATTTATACTCATGTGTCTAATGCAGTACATAAATGGAAAATTATATTTACCATGCTTTAGAAAGTCTTTTAAATATGCAAGCTCTTATAACAACTGTATTGCAACATGAAACTTAAAAATAAAGACTTTATGTCAGCATTAATCTTTTTGAAATTTTTAATGCAACTTAAATCTGAAAATAATGATTCAAGTAAAACTGAGTATATCTAATTTAAGTACACGTTTTTCTTATTTACCTGTACAATTTCCAGAATTTAACAAGGTGTGGCTTCCTAATTTTGAAGTAAGTTTTGCCATTTCAAGGCCTTTTGGCAATTTAAGCAATTCAGAGCGCTGTCCTAGACTTAGCTTACAGAAGATTCGATGAAATTCAATTTAAAAAAGAAAAAAAAAGTTTCCCACAGGAACATTTACTACCAAAGATGGAAGAAAATATATTTCATTTTTATATGTAACCTGCATATAATTATAAGAATATAATTTAAAATCACTGTGCGAAAGGGATAAGGCACACACATTTTGGGATCAATAGTATGAGAAACTGTCCAATGGGAGTCTTTTATTCCAGTCCTTGCTTTATAGAAAGTACTTTCCTGGTACTTTATTTCTTGATACTTCCATGCCAACAAGGATACTTTGTTATTTATTTTGTTCCAAAGCCACCTTCTGATATTCAGAAATTGAAGTGAAATGAAATACAGAATTCCTAGGTGTCTCATTTCTTGATTACCTTTTTAATGAAAACTTAGAAAAACTTCTCACTAAAAATTAATATTTCCAGCTAAGTATTTTCCTTGTTATTGGGGAAAAACACAACTATTATTTTCTGTTTCTCAGAGCAACTACTATGTATGTGATGGAGTGTATTGGGTTTTCTGTGAGGGGGTTTT
>NW_010173000.1:0-267 GCF_000695765.1 Mesitornis unicolor | reverse complement strand
CCCCAAAATCTCCCCCAAACCCCCTTGGTCCCAGCCAGTGGGAGGACAGCATTGAGGGCGTCCTCCTGCCTGAATCACCCCAAAATCGACCCCAAAAGGACCCCAAAATCCACCCAGGGACCCCTAAACCTCTCTGAGGGACCCCAAAGACCCCCCCTGCACCCCAAAATCCAACTTTGGGACCCAAAAACCCACCCGGGGACCCCAAAATCACCCCCAGATCACCCCATTTACCCCCAGACCCAGATGTAGCATCCTCCTGCATGG
>NW_010172999.1:0-30241 GCF_000695765.1 Mesitornis unicolor | reverse complement strand
CTCAGGTGTGTCAGAGTCACATCGCTCAGCCTTTGGGGATGCACCTGCTTTTCTTCTCTCTGCTGCTATTAGCCATGCATGTCTCTTCTGGTAGCGTTCTGTTACACCCAGACCTGCTACCTACCCCAACTTCCCAAACACCCCATCCCCCACACACACACTTAATGAGCAGCTAGAGTAATTGCTTTCATAACATTATTCCCACATTATTGTGCCAGTTCCTTAAGTCCTGACCAAGTTCCCTCAAGACTATTAATAACAAAAATGGGGGCTTTGTCCAAGAAAGGATGACTGGACCAGCAGCTATAAAGGCCTAGGAACTACAGAGCTAACAAAGTTTAAGTGCAAAATGCAGTTCCACCACAATCTCCTGCCATCTCTTTGTCCCTTAGCTTTTGCAGAGTGGAAATTAACTACACGTTTACCCCACAGAAGAATTATGAGAGAAAATTCATCAAAGACATTGTGACGACCTATTCTCAGATTTACAGAAGCCCCTGAAACACAGCCAAAATGAAAAAACAATGTAACTAACAAATTTCTGACATTACGCCAGTCCTTAGCCAGGAACTAGAACCAAATCCTTCAACAGAAGATAGGCCAAGTTCCATTCATCTGATATGTCAGTATAGTGTGGAGGACAGGGGCAAACTGTGGATTTCAAATAGGACATGCTCACCTGTAACAGGATATACTTGCCTGTAAATCATAAAATACTGTTGTTATTGTCTAGACTTCTTTGCAATGGACTCTGAAGATTCAATGATGTTGTTTTTACTCTTCCCTTTTGTCATTGGTTCTGGGCCCTAAGTTGCCATGAGAAAGCTATGAAGGGTTTCTGAAGTAAGAAGGGCTGAAATAAGCCAAAAGAGTAATAATGAAAGATTCGATTATTATAGAAATGACAGTACCTCCTGGAAAACCCAAAAGATGTCATGGTCCAAAAGGGAAGACAGCCACTAAGTAGGCAGATGCAAGTAGTTCTTGATGACAAAAGAAGAATGCAGGTGGGCTGAAGTTCATACAGTAGATGGAGTGAGAAAGTTTAAAATAAACCCCAAGTCTCACTTACTACAGAGCTACATCCATTGTAATGCACTGCTTCTCAGTGTGTTCACTGATACTTCCTGTGACTATGTTTCTCTGATTTTTGTTCAGCAGTACACAAAGAACAACTTTGATCTTAACTCTTTAACTTCTTTCAAGGTTGCCTACCACTCAGGTGTGTCAGAGTCACATCGCTCAGCCATGAACAACTTTTTCTTTGACCATGGGTATGCATTTTATGAGCTCATAGCAGCTGGACAGCAGTGCAAGCAACTCTCATTAAAATTTGGAATAATGTAACCTAGAGCAGTAGGCAAGCGAAAGTCCAGCTTGGGCCTCTGCCCCTCACTGTTCTTCGTATCTGAAATTTTGCTAGCTCAAATGACTACATTTGCAAAATTTTTTCTCCTGAAAGCTGGATAAGTTTTCACCGAAAATCTCTTTTCCCAAACACTTTTAATTTTGCATTATTTATTTTCCATTTAATTTTTCCCATTACTTATTTTTTTATGATCTTAACTCCTGCAGTGAAAAATGATATGCCAATAGACACACATTATTTTTTTTCAAAGAATTATGAGTATTAATCTACTACTTAGTTATCATACCTCAGTGACTCACAATAATTTTCAAATGCCTGAAATTTGGACTGCATGATTTTGAATAGACATGAATGGAAGAAATAACTATCCACAATTTTTGTTTCCCAGAATATTTATCAGAATTATCAGAGAAAAATATTTTCTAAATTGCAAGATCCAGTCCAGAAATGCCAAAATATTTCAATATTATTTCAAAAAGAAAGTAATGAAATTTCAATGTATTTTCATTTCAAAACACTACCTTTTGTTTCAAAATATCCTTAGAAAAAAGACAAAAAAGAAAGTGCAGGGTAAAGTCATACTGTAATCCAAAATATATATTCCATTTCATGTCAAAATATGGATGTAATTTGAAAGGTTCACATTTTCCTGAAAGACACAGAAAGTGTCTGCTTCAGTTCCTGCTCAATCAAATTATTTTCTAATAATTTGGTTCAGTTTGTAAAATATGAAGAACAAAAGCATCAATTTCTCCACCTCAATAATATTTTTTAAGACAAATCATGATTACAAGATGTCCTGTCTCCAGAAAGTGATAATACAAAAGCAGCAGCCTTATGATTTCAAAAGCTAACGAGGGACTTTGGTTCCACCCTGTATGATGGAGCAAAGGGAAACAAATCCAACCTAATTTTACAGTAATGGGGTAGGCAGCTTTGGTGAGGAGAAGCTACGCAGAATTCTACCTCTTTGCATGATCTTTAACATCTTTTCTTTGCCACACTACATGGTCAACATATGCATGGATCTTTTCTGTGAAAATCTCCTCAGAAAGAAAATCACATCGCAGATGTCTCATGTACAGAATCATGCATGACACAGTCTTCTCAGCCACTTCAGAATAGTAAGGAATGAAGTTTACTTATAGATGTGGACTTTCTGTGGGTGCAGTGAGAGAATTGCACCCAATAGACATGTTCTGCCAGAATGCACCTAAAGGGTATTCTTTCTTATATGGAGGTGATAAAAATAAATTAATAGTTATTTCTAATCAATAACAGCTAATACTTGTTTTATATCACCAGTGCCATCTAAATCATAAACCATATGGCCATTTGCTAAGTGACGATACACTTATGGGTGGACAATTTTCTCTCTTTGTTATTTTATTGGACTGAAAAAAAGCCAAATCCATTTAATACCAAAACACTTAACAAAACCTTCCACACTTCTCAAAGTGATGTGCTAAAAATCAGAACAAAAAAACCCAAACAACTTGCCCTCAGAATACAAAAAACCTCAATTGTTATATTTTAAAGTTTTCTTGATGAATCTTCAGGAGTGCAAAACTCATGAGGGTTTTCATTAGCAAAACAAAAATAAGGCATCCAAGAAATATTTCTCGATAACTACTCACATTAGCAATTTCAGAATTCTCTGCAATAATTTTAGGTGCAACTTATCCTAATGAAGAAGTTCCTACACAAGCTTATATACATTGGCATTTGAGTCCTTCTCCTTCCAGATATATGTCACACTTTGCATGATAAAAAACAGGGAATAACCGTGCTTAGCTGTATGGTTCATGTACAAAGCAACCGATGAATGAAAACCTTGTAGTTCTGATTGGTATTATTTTGAATCAACTGCTGCTATTACTCACTCATCCAATAATAACATTGCATCAGAGGCTTAGTGAAGATAAGTTGAAGAAATTTATCATTGAAAAAGTGAGACTGAAACACTGCCATTCCTCACAGAATCTTCTTGACTTAACAATATACATACCATGACATGTCTCGACCATGCCACAGACAACTTTCCCTGTAACACAAACATCTAATCGGCGTCACCGGATTCTGTGACTTATGTCAATGTGACTACTTGTATGAATGCAGATTACTCATAAGAACAAGGCATTGAGACTTCAGTCAGCACAGTGTCTGAAGACCCTGTTGATGCAAGACACAATATGGATGTGAAGCCATGAAAAACTCAGCAGTGGGCTACAGTTATCACACTGGTATTTGAACTATTATTGGGATGGGGTCGGGGGCAGAATTTTCTAGTTAGGGTTGGAAGGAAACTTGTTGTCTCTAATACAGCTGTGTTTCAACTATGAAAATGCATGGGCTTCTTGAAAGCGACCCCTGGACTGTGATGCTGCAGTAGGGTAAAGTTTAATGCAATGCAAAATTTTAACTGGCCATGACAATTACAAAGCAGGCCCAGAGGTCAGTTAGGCTATTTTCACAAAAAAAAAAAAGGATTATGCATTTTTCTAGTGGATCCAAGGTTTAGCATCAGATTATTACTATTACAATTATTATTTAGCTTGAACTTACAGGCCAAACTCAAGACTCACTGTATTTATTTCTGCCTGTGGGAAAGCCTAGCATTTCTACAAGAGTTTTCAAACTGAATAAAACTATAAAACTGGCTGAAAGTCAATTATTGCAGAGCTTTATACTGCATCTTTAAGTTCAGGACTGATGGGATGTTTCATTTTCATCTATTGAATCAGCCTAGATTTTTATTTTGAGACATATTTCCCAGTGGTACTGCATTGCTTCACAGGTAGGTGATTTATGGACTCTAATGTTCTCTTTCCTTCCAAATGATGCACTATGCTAACTTTAGCCCTGTTAAGAACCCCTTTCCCATTAGGCAGTATGTTCTGTAGGTAAAGGTCCACTTCTTATTCTGTACGCTGTTGCTGTCCTACTAACTCCATCTTCTGTCATAAGTAAAAAGGGATTATGCAGCAAACTCATCCTAAACCAAATGGAAAAAATACTCTAGCTATAGTAAAATTAAATCCTTAAATCCTGCTTAATCCTTGATGAGAAAAGAAAATGAAAATTATTTATATATTGACCAGTATTTAATCAAAATAACATCATCTACTATTTTGTTTTTATTGTGAACAGAGTAACCTGGAGACATGTCAGTTCTTTTGCCATAGTATCAGAAGTGTATTGGGTACTGTGTAACATAAGAATATATATTCCCCACTGCTAGTTTTATCTAGCATTCACTTTGTTTCTGTTAGCTCATTTGTTTCTCACAAGGATCACCAAAGAAATGATACTTGAGCAGGATTCAACAGCTGTGGACACTAGACTTGGGTGCATGTTCATATTCACCGCCAGTAACATTTTAATTCAAGACCTGAGTGATGCAGTTTGCTTTCAATGTTCTCAGCGGGTCTGCCAGAACATTTCCACTCTCCTACATTCATCTGAAATTCTCAAATGGCTCTCAAAGTTTGAGGCACTGACAGCGGTCAATCCCTGACTGTCCACCGTGAGGGACGGGGCAGACATTAGCAGTGCAAGCCCTTTTCCCTATGCAGTGTTTTCTCTTCTGCCCATTGGGACACTCCAGCTCTCCCAGTCAATGTTATGTTCATGCCAGTGGGCCAGAACATGGGCAATAAAGTGCTCTAGATTATTCACCATGAGGACCAAGCGTCTGCTTCTCCCAGCACATTTATAATTTTTTTCTTTTTATTAAAAATGAATAGTTCCAGGCCTGAAAGCCAAGCAGTTTACTCACTATACCATACAATCCTCTTTTTTTCCTGACTAATATAATCCATAAGGGCCACAATTTGTTAATTTTGCACTCAATCAACCTTTTTTCCTTGTTTACACTCATATTGCAGACAACATAAATTTTACATAACAAACAGTGACAGGACCTTTGCTTTACTTCAAATATTCTGGACAAAAGTGTGTCTCAGGCAAGGCAATTTTCTCTTAGTACTAAGCACTCAAGAAACCTTTTTAACTTTCTGCAACATTAACCAATTACTTTAAAAATGGAACAGACTAACCAGCTTCCTGTTTGGTGGTGGCTGTCCTTTTCATGATCTGCAGTATTTTACACCATCTATTCTTCCTGCCTGGTGAAAATATCCTTTGCTTGGAATGCTGTATATCCAGGCAGGAGTTGTAAGATTTGCCTATATGGTGCTTTTTCTATTTTAAACTAGCTGCTTGCCCATTAAGCAATTAGGGTAAACAGTAAATATTTTCAGCTTTGCACAAGCATCTGGGGAGTAGTCATTACAACTGTCTAAATTACCTCAAATTGATGGGCAATCAATTAACTTGAGGGAAAAATATTGAGCACAGAGAGGAAGAGCTGAACTCCCTAATGGCTTGAAGAGGTACTGTAGTCAACAATCACAATCATTTAGGAAAACAATGGGAATTAGACCTGCTCAGCCTGTTGAAGTCTATTCAGCGCTCAGCCTCGTATAGAACTGGACCTTTAACATCTTTAAAATCCCCATGACAATTTCAGATATTCTGACACATTTTTTAAAAAGATGAGTCAGTTCTTCTGTTGAGAGAGTTGCTAATAGCGTAAAGACCACAGGTTTCTGAGTCATGCATATACATATGCAATAATATTCTTTACCGGAAACAGAGCATTGATGTATGCAGATAAAGCTAGATATAGCTGCAGACAAATGAGGGCATGTGATGGTATAAAGGCTTTATTGGCAAAGGTTTGAGAAAGCTGAATTGGTCACAATTAGTGAATTATGCAAAATGTCCTCAAGGAGTGATAACACTAAATATTTCAGAAAAAAATTTATACATTCACTTCAAACTTTTACTTTTTTCTTAATGTGTGCCTTTTGAGCCAAGTGCATACTTGAGAAATATGCAATGAAGTACAAACTCTTCCTACCATGACCTCAGGGCTTGTTTCCGAACAATCATAATTCCTGAAAACTCCTCAAGTGACATCAACAGATTGCTTATTTTTTTAAACTTAAAAGTAAAGTTTGAAAATAATGGTATTCTGTGGCCAAATAAGAAGAGAAAGTTCCATAGCAAGTGCTCTTTGGATGAAAACGAATTGAAGATTCCAGGATTCTCCCTGATGTCAATTGCTGAAAACCTAGTGTGCCTCCTTGCTACTGAAAATCTCACAAACTAATTTTCAAGACTGAAAAATCAAAAACTTGCCAACAATCTTTTTATAGATTTGCAGAGGATTAAGAATAATTATAGATATATTGTTAAGAAGGCTCCAATTAAATTAAATCAATTTGATTAGTTTATGTCTTAACCTCACCATCATTTTACCATCAGTTTTTATATCCTGCAGATTCTAGATGCTGATAGGTTGTCTCAGTTCACCATTTTTTTTCCATTACCAAGGTTTCATTATGCACGTTAAGCATGTTTCCATTTGCCTGAGGTACACCAGGGGCAGGGAAGCATTTTTCAAAGATAACTCATTTAATATTAAATGTCAAAATATTACTCACTTCTTTAGCAAGATCATGCAGCTGCAACCTGGAGAATTAATCTGGGATGGTGTCTCTGTGGAGTTCAGGGCGTTGGTCTAAGCATACCTTTTGCTAAGCAAAATCATTGACTTACCCAGAATTTAAAACATTGTATGGAACTAACTAAAGAGCAGTAACGAACAGCTAAACATATAAAGGAAGTGTTTTTTAAGCCAGAAATGTTGTGATTAATTATGGATAAAACAACTAAGGGAACTTCACATTACATGAAGTAATGAATTGAGTCTCATAGCATGATAACAAAAAAAAGTGGAAATTACTGTAGGCTTTGTTTTGAAGATTATCACCATAGCATTTCCCTTCTGCACAGGCAGTCAAGAACCCACTGAAGAAAAGAATCATGGATGCCCCCCACTTTACAGACAGAAAATTGATGTAGAAGACAAAAAACAAACTGGCTAACTGTTTATACAACACTTTCTTCCTGTGTTCCAATGGAGGCAATTCCTGATTTACATTCACATAAATTAATTTACAGACAGCCCTTAAATAACATGATCAAAGACCTGTGTCAACAGAGTGAACCATCATCTGATCCTCTCCCTCTCAGCTCTGAGAACTTGTAACAAGGCCTTCCCCTTCATGGAAGACTGAAATTATATTCTGACTTCCAAGAAGAGGTGTTTCCCACTGACTGCACAGAAAATTGTTTCAGGAGCAACTGACATTGTCCATCACAGAACTGTGCATTTGTCGAAAGAATACAATGTAAGATGCTAAATGATCAGTCCTTATGTGGACTTCATTGTGTCTGATGCTATTTGGTGGATAAGGCTTGAGTGATTAATTGTGGTGAATAAAATTTTGGTGAATAAAATCACATGAACATACTTTTGTTTTGTATTAAGAATGTCCAAACATTCTGCTTCTGACTGACATCCTTTCTTTTCTTGAAAACTTTCAAGAGTCTTTAAACCCAAACTGACTAAGCTCTCCACAATGCAGTGTGTTAATACACATTTTGCAGCAGGCAAAATACAGTCACCTTTACTGACTTACTCCACCTCATTCATTACAGAAGCCATATGAAACTTATCTAAAAAAGCAAATTAAGAGAAGAGAAATTGAGCTATTTCATGTTTCTTGAGAATGGCATTTGAACACAATAACTACCACTCTTTTGCTTATAAAACAAGTCCAAAGTACTCCTTAAAATTATATGCTAGTCCACAAGCTGGAGAACCCTTTTAATCCCTCTGTGTCGTTCCATTATTTAGTAAAACAGTTGAAAAGTCTGGTATGCCTCATCACAGGACCTAAAGTTTCTTCCTGATATTCAAGACATGTGCGGCTTTTTTTAATGCTCTTCTGTTAAGTCTTCCCTTTCTGTTCCCTGCGAGTCTTCTGCCAGATCATCTTTCTGCTTGGCTTACAGACCCCTTTCTTTAACCCCAAGATTCCTCTCAGGATCTCACTTTGGAAAATTGCTGCCTTTGAGACATCAGGTAATTTTTGATGCCCAAAAACAGTCTTCAATACATTATTTTGGGCTCCCATGTATTTCTTTCTTTAACCCTCTGCCTGCAAAGGAAAATAAACACCTCAAGAATGCTCTTGAGGTTTGCTCTACAGCTCCCCTCTAGCATTGGCTACAAGCCAGACTTCTAGGTGGGGCCTTATAACCTCAGCATGAACTAAGATAAATCTGTAGTGCAAGCAAGAAGAAGTTGGGAATGCAATACTTGCTTTCATTTCAGGAAATGGTAAATAAAAATAAAAATGGCTTTTAATGGCTATATGCAAATCTGAGATCTGAAGCTGTACCTAATACCTGCCTAGTGTCAGTTGCTGTAACTGGCACAGTCCTACATGTTAAAGTACTTAGATGGTGATGGATACCATATAAATACATTGTTCTTCCTGTAAATGCTATAACCTTTGCGGTGTATTTCATGGACATCATACTTGTTGGCACAGCCATTAGCATGCAAGAAATCAGCTTCCTGCTTCTGACAGGTCTTTGTTTTGTCCATCATCATTTGGCTCTCGTGAATATTGCCTTTAGACGCTCCAAGCCATAAAAGCTTTTTAGCAAAAACATTCAATTTCCAGATAATCCTTTTCCCTAGCACAAAATAATGATGAAATACAGAGACTCCTCTAGTTCCTATGTAAAGACTAGGAAAGGAAAGTGGGCAGGGAATAACTGCTCTTAACAAAGTAGAAATATTTCTTCATTCTTGTTTCCTTCATCCAAGTGGCAATGTCCAATCCACATACATGTTTCTATACGAACTGATGGCAAAGTGCCTTAGAATGAGACATATCAGTTTAACTTTAGTAATAAAATTAACATCGTTTAGGGGCTCTCAAGGTGAGGCAGATGGAGACAGCGTTTGGTCTGAAGGGTTGGCTAAACTGTGGGTATAGATCAGCCCAGCTTTCCAGAAAAGAGATACATTTCGCAAAAGCTGACACAATTAAAACAGATTCTCACTCTGAACTGATTCGGTACTTCTCTATAAGGATCTTTCACACAGTTTTACAGGTCACACAAGGAGCTGGGAAAATGCAACTCTTTGCTAGTTTCAACACTATTAGGTGGCTGCTAATGCTGGCACCGTTTTTCTAGATGACAAGGAATATTACCACACCCTACAAAGCACATTACACACTACAATGATTATGCACTTACGTTTTTTTACAAATTTTTAAGGCATCTTTCTCATTAGGATTTTTAAATTTCTAAGTTTCTGTGACAAACACTTATTTACACTACTTCACTTTCAGCATTCACTATCTGGTAATGACCAAAATTATCTGGGATAGTGTTTGTTTCCAGACTAAATAATTTAAGAACAGCTCAGGTGCACTATAGGATTTGTCCCAATCTGCTTGGCATCATATGCTGTCTCTTAGAGTGGTGAGCATCCAATCTTCCTGAGGAAAGAATATGTACTCAGTTGCTGCAACATGCAGTAAATTAATTCCCACAGAGGTCACTTCCTTGTCTTTACAGTCAGGTGTTGTCTTAAGCCTGAAAGCTCAGTTTCCCTCTGTGATGTTGTCATGACAAATTCTAATTCTCAAGATGCTTTTTGTCCCTATAAATACATAATTTGCATTTAAGATGAAAACTCTAAAAGGGAAATATTAAAATAAAATGGGCATATTGGTTGGATTTCTGTTCAAATTTTTTAGCTTAACATTTGCTCTTGATAAATATTTTCTCTGGTAAACTCTAGGCACTAAATATTGTCATAAACCAAATATAAATTAACTGTGAGTACCCCTCAACTGACACACAGTTTTGCACATGGAAAGTAGTTTTTTTTTACATATAATCTAATAACATGTTTTTATCGTATTTATTTGGCAAATAAGTCAAACCATTTCACTGGTTGACACTTCATGGCAAATCATACTATTATATTTTGACAAGGTGGCTCCACTGAGAATTTAGACATTAAACATAGGATTTTATTCCAGCCACCATTTTTATTAAATCAAGAATTAAAAAGACTCTTCAGTTTTCACTGCTGTCTACACCTTCATAAAGACTTTTGCTTGATTAATGAATACATGGTTTGGCCTGAAGTACTGTGATACTCTGATTGTGTTTTTTGATATGCCTTTATTTTTCTGTCATGTGTTACGCAAGCCTCTTCTAGTATAATGGCTATTGCAGTCACAAAGATTGATAACTTAAGATGATAAAACAATCACCGGGATAAAAGTACCAGCTTTACATTTTGTTTATCTTAAAACTTCAGCATTCAAAGTACAAAATCACATTGCAAAAACTAAACTCACCTTGAAATTCCATTATACAAATCACAGTTGTTTATTGTCCCACAAAAGTGTAGTGGAGGGGTAAGTCTTTTTTGTAAAAGATTTAAGAAAATTCTGACACTTCCAATCCTTTTAATTTAAATTCAGGTCTCATGACTCATTTATGTCACTTTAAAATGTAGATGTATATCAAGCTAGATTGTGGGTGTGCACTGATACTATGATTTACTCTCAGCTGCTGGCCAGACTTATCAGTTAAAACAATTTAAAACACATGGGATTCTTTTCTTCTCAACCACAGACAAACAGGCAAAACCAAAATGGATTTAACCCCTCTAGTTTGAGAGCTGCGTGGGATTTAGCCACACAGCTCTCATTAAAGTCAACAGAAGTTCAAATCCATGGGTGTGGTATGACACTCTTCCATTTAACTCTCCTGCAGCTGGAGGCTTTGTGTGTCTGTAGGGGTAAGACAGTGGGCAAAAATACCTTATCTAGTGGGAGTCAGTGCCATCATGCTGACTTCAGTGGAGAATCTGACCTGATACCTTGGCTAGCTACAACCCAGCAGGTACACAGGTTGGTGGGCCAATATCCAAATGATGATTCCCTCCTGAAAGGATAGAGAAAGTAGAGCTTACATCACTTTGGAGTAATCCATTTCTTGTAGCTATTGTCAGAAAAAGGCCACCTGTGACACACTGTGCTAGGTATGACTTATGAGTGATCTTAAAGGACAGTCTTAAGTTGGGCCCATTGCTGTAATCAATCTGTTAGTCACAAAGGCACAGACTGTAAGCCAAGCGGTCAATGCCACCCTTTGACAGCAGCAGCAATCAAAAATTTAGATGAATGTCTTAACTTTTAAGTTCATGAACATAATGTAAGCAAAACTCATGAACTGCTGAGACCATTTAGTTCATCAGGTTGGCCATAACAGCTATTATGCTTATGTTATATAAAAGATCTGCTCCTTCTTTGCATTTGAATGCAACTGAAGGTGATGGCTGTTGCTCTTTAAAAGCCACAGATGAAATCCTGGGCCCATGGAAGTTTATGGGAACATTGCCATGAAAGACTTCACCCCAGATGTGGTTCTGGAGATATATACCTTCCTAAAACAAACTTTCCTAGAGGGCAAAGACATTTTGAACTTTTTAAAAGGCTTGCAGCAATGTTTCAACTTGTCCTAAGCTCTATTCCCTTTTGCATATTTTCTCAGTTTTGAAGAGAGCTTGAGAAAGACTTCTAGGAGCTGATATGTAAAAACAGGCTCTGACTCTTGTATTTCAGCATCTCCAGCAGCTTCTACTGAGTTATCTGAGCATAATTCTGAGCTCTGCCTCAAATCCACTCTGTGAAAGTGAATAAAGTTGCTTACTTTCTCCCTTCCTCAGTTTTCCAGTCTTAAAACACAGCTGATAATGCTTCCTTTCTTCTGTGTCATGTCCTATCTACAGAGACCATCATCTTCAAGACAGGGTCTCTGCTACAAGGCCGTGTTTGTTCTACAACACAAGGCTGAGATCCCACTAAAGGCTCCAGGGGTACTGGGCTCGAGGCCAAGATTCAGATAAGCTTGGCTTTTGGTTCAAACAAAGGTTCTCTCTCCTCACACTCCATTACATTCATATATTTTGTCCCATGGTGAAATTAATGCTACATCTGTGATGTCACAGTTGTTTCCATGACAACAGGTTTATGACTTCAATGTAAAGTCAAATGGAAGGAGAAACTCAGGGACATGAAGAAAAGCTCTTATTCAAATGAGAAACATCTGACACAATAACAGAGAAGAGAAAGGGCCAAGAAGGTACATTTCTTTTATTGTTATACATGTTTGTGGTTTCTTCTTAAGTTTTCAACAACGTATACTTCTTCCATCACATGTTTTAATAGCTACTCTTCCACGTACATTTCTTTAGTTAAAGTTGTTTTCTTTCTTCTTTTAAATAAAAAAATAAATTTAATACAATTTGTTTAACTACTTAATGAATGCCTTTGCCTTTTTTTCAATTAGGTTTAATTTAATAGGAGTAAATATGGACTTCAGTATAGTCTTCCTTCTGATGCCAAATATGAATGATACTATTTCTGAACAAACAGGGAAACTGTTAAAACTGTGGCTTTCCATACTTAGCAGAATATGCTTTCAAAGAAGAAAACAAAAAATAACCCACATCAAAGTTTTTTGAAACATGGATTTTAAAAAAAAAAAAAAGATGCAAGAAGGCAAAGCTATTATGGAATGGAAATAAGTATTGGGTAGGGTAATTTAAAGACACAGAAGTTTTTCATTCTGTGTTTTTTTCTTTGTTTGCTGCTTATGTTTTCCTTGAACAGCAACCTTCTCAAACACAGATGTCTCTCCATGGATTAAGGTGCCACCAAAGTACAGACTGCAATGCAGCATTGGTATGGCTCAGTGTCTGTCCAATGTGGGAACCTTCACAGGAGCTATCCCTTCTGTAGTCTCAAAAGGAATTCCCAGGAGCATCTAAAGGTGGAGATGATGCCTAAAGGAAGTCTGTGAAGTTTACCATCCATCTTTGTTAGCAAGTCTAAACACATAAATTAGTCAACTCAAAGACCCTGAGAGCCAGACTAAAAATTAGGATGGATAGCAATGCTTATGTTACACGTTGCGGTTTGATTTGCTGAAAGTACTTGACAATGGTTGCCAACAATAAAGCCATTAAAGTTTCAGTAGAAAGGTTTTCAGGTAGCTACTGTGCACCCAAAGCTGACTATGTCCAGCATGTTATGTCTCTACTACACTACTTGGTTTACAGATATTTGGTTGAATTAGTTAATTAAGATAAATAGCTAATTAAGGTTGGAATTTTCAAAGAAGCCTCACGAATTAGGTAGCAAAATTCGATGAGATTTGGGTACTTAACTCCCTTAGACTCCTTTGAAAATGCCAGCTATAAATGCTCACCTCTTTAGTTCCAATTATTTGTACTCACAGGATTATGAGTGCAGCTGTTAATAAATGCAGAAGCATGGCTGCAAAAGCAGACATGGCATAAGAACAGAGATCTGTCCATGCATAGCATAGTACATAAATGTATACAAGCAGTGGCCATAGATTTAAACTGTCCTTAAAGTAATAATATTAGTAGAGTTAGTAATATCTCTGAAGCCAATCAGAGCTTCTTAAGCTTACTTAATTATAGTCAACTAGATATACATACTCAAATATTCATGTGCACAGAAGTATCATATATTAAAAAAATACATACATATACATAAGCATATGTAAAAGTATAGGCCTGTATATGAAAAGCCAGATGTGAACATGGGTGCAGACAGTTGTTTGGTTTTGTATGCATTTTTTTTTCTTTGCAAAATATTAAATAGCAATAGTATTTGCTACTGGGAAAAGGGACAGCTAATATGCTGCGGTAACATCCATGATCTTATCAAAGTATATGAGGAAATGCCTTTCTTAACAGGTATATAATACAGGAAGTATGGATGTAACTCTCCCATTAAAACTACTGGAATTATCCAGGGGCACTCTGACATTAGCAGTTAAAGCCTGACCTTACTGAACTGAAAGACAAAATGTGGGACCTGTGACTGCCTTCCCTGAACATGGCACAGAGCTTTCACTGGCATGATTTGCAGCCTTTCTTAGACTCCATGGTCTTTACATTTACTGCAAACAGCAAAGTCCATTTTGCCCAAATGACACAAGTATTATCTTCTTATCCACCGAAACACTTTCAGACGTGAGTAACCTTAGGCCTACAAATGCTGTTGGCATTATTCATACGCTCAGAGATATTCATGGGTTTAAGCATTTTGTTATGAAGGAAATCTCAAAAAGAAGGATATATCCCAAGGCCAAAGAAGTGGGAATGAAGAACATCCAGCCAAATCCTGTTCATCAGTGGGCAGCATTTTTTTCTATTAAAAACTGCCAGGACCTTAATTCCATGTGTTCAAAGCAAGAATGCTGGCCCATAAACAAATCCAAAATATACAGAAGATCAATTTCTTCTAATAACGAGGGTCAGTGACTTTCCATTACAGTGAGTCACTGAGTTCTCCAAACCCTTAAGGTGTAGTACAGCAAATGAAAATGAGATTATCTGAGGAATGCAAATAGATATATGGCACATATATACCTGTAGCTTCACTCCAACATCCATATGTGGCCATAAAATACAGCTTCTTATATGTAAAATGTATGGATTTCCCTCTGCAACAAAGGCATAAAATATCTTACTGCCAAACAAGTATTTGAGCATACGAACATGATCTTTCACTTCATCTAGGACTACCCACCCAGTAAACCAAGCTGTATCCTTTCTGGGTGGCTCAGAGAATAGCATATTACAGTGGAAACACCCATTTATTTCATTTACTGCCATTTATAATATTTTCCACTATTTGCAGATAATGAATTCATCTGCATTTTGCCAAGATTATGCAGCCTGTTTTATAGCCAGAATTATCCAGAATCCTTCAAAAAATGTGTTACCCTTCATTTTCCATGATTGCTTAGTGGTTCTCTTGGAGCAGGACCAAGATCAACCATATTAACAATGCACAGCAATAACTGAACTGTCATGCTCCTACTCTCCTAGCAGCAGGAAGAGTGCCATCGAGCTGGTCCCTGAAGTATTCACAATTCAAGAGCATAACTGTTCAGGTTAATTAAAGCCATTAGATGAGAGATGAGGAAATTTTTTTGGAGATCTTTCCTCTACATGTTCTACAATGGTCTTCTCATAAAGGTAGGTACATTTCAGATTATCTGATGTTTTCTTGGCGTCACTGACTCTTCAGTTCTCCAGGATAAATTGGATTTGTAGAATATAACACAACAGAGACCTACAATGTAACATGCCTGAATAGACCTAGCTCCTGACCCTGTAAAGGCTGACATACATCTTTAACATTATACACCATGAGTAGCCCTTTCAGATTCGGATAAGCCACAGACAGCATGTGATACATGCACTCTGCAACCAAGCCCACACATAGAGCCCTGCACAGCAGCACCAAGACACTACCAAGGCAAGTAGAACAAGGTGGAAAGAGACAAGTCTTCTGTGCAATGATGTGTATTTGGTTAGTGATAATTTCTTAGTAGACAACTTCTCGCTCCCTTCACTGGCTCAGCTGTGCTGGCATGCTATGGAGGGTGGAGTTGCAGCACCATTCACTCCCTGCTCTGGACGAGGGAAGAGGAGAAACAGGCCGGTCACATCTGCTCTTCCCTTGTTCAGGGTCTGGCAGTCTGAAAATCCCATGCAGAGGAGAAAGAGGGCTCCTTGCCATCACCAAACTCAACAGCTGGGCCCAGCATGTAAAATGAAGCACATGCAAATCTTCGCAGGAATTTCTTAGTGCTCAGCCTGAGGTTGATCTTGGAGTAAAGGAAATTTAGCTCAGGACCCTGAATGCAAGAAGTTGTAACTGCCCAGAGGTTCCACTGGTCAATTTTAGCAGTAATCACACCAATAATTATAAACAAAGGCTAAATAAAACAAATTAATTTTCATTTTTTATAATTTTATACAAAGAGAAAATGAGTGCAATAAATATCCTAACAGCCAAACAGTCTTTGCTTCTTAACATTTTCACTATTTTCTTTGGCACCACTGGGAAACTCTTAGTGGGAGCAAACAAGAAGGAGAAACTGGCTCAGCAAGAGGCTCTGTAGCAGCCAAAATCTGCTCTTCACCCAAATCACCATTGATCTGCAAAACTGAAGCCAAGCAGCTGGTACTGAAGAAGTTAATCAGCCACCATGTATGACTTGAGAACCGGGGAAGGCAAGGGAGCCACACAGCAGGTTGAGTTATGGTCACTGGAACAAAAACAGGTTGTCATGATTTAGCTGAAGATTTCTTAGCACTGACAACTGACAGCACTGCATTAAATATTAATACAACAAACTCCTACTTGGATTCCCATAAATACTCCAGACTTTGCCAGGAACTTCTTTCCTTTGGCCACTCCATTATTCAGTTTTACCATACGTAGCTGGCTGGGGTCTTTATAATTTCTCCCTTCCTCTACATGCAGCACGCCAGCACCATCACTTTACCTCTTCCTATACAGCAAGCTCCACTGATATCACCCAATCTGGCCTGGTTTAGACTTTTCCAGTCAACTCAAAACATACAGATTTTATCTTTTTAGGCTCCTCAGTAACATCTTGAGGCTCTAATACTCATCCAATTGATCTCAATGGAGCAGAATCTCAGCTGATTATCTTTAGACAGGTTTATTTAATCTTAGTCTCTCTCCTTCTCTCACTTTTTTTTTTTCCTAGACTTTTTGATTCCCTTTCTGGTTCTTCTCAGAGTCTACAACTTTCAGGCACTTCTTTAAACACCCTCTAATGTTTTGACTTTTGATAGTTAGATTTAAACAAAACTTAAAAGCTTTTCCAACTATTTTTACTCATTCTCAGAGTAATTTATCAATCCTGTGCAGAGCCTGAATTACCCCTATATAAATGGATCACTCTGATCATGTATAGCTAATGTGTAACCTTTTTTATGCCCCAAAGACAAGAGTCTGGCCCCTTCCTTCTGGATAATGCAACTAGAAGCCACTGAATCTTTCCTGCTCAAAACATAACCGCTTCTAGGATATGTCCTGCCAGACCCACCACTAAGGTCACAGCCAGTCCAACTCCAGGCCTTCAAGGCAGTTAGGGTGCCCTCAAGGATGCTGCAACATATTCTGGCTGCAAAGGTAATAATTTATTGACCCTGGCCCAAAAAGTCCTGTGTGGTTGACACTCTAGTCTGGACAGTTGCATACCAACTTTTCTCATGTCAAAGGTATATTTCTTTTCAAACCCCAGCCGCAGGACATGTATGCTGCTCCTCTCATCAGTCCAGTTCCCCTGGCAAAAATTCTGACATGCACTTCTTGCATTTACTGAAATCACAGAGAGGCATATGAGAAGGATATGTGTGGCCTCTCAAATCCACTAAACATTGACCAGCTGCCACTAAAAAGATGCCCTGACTTGAATTCATTTTATTTTTTAATAGACAACTACTCTATGCTTTTGTACAAAGCCATAGGAATTTTATTCTTGGACCAGCAGATAACCACAGCACATCTCTCCCAAGTTTCCAACCTCACATCCATTTTTCTTAATTTTGAAACTTTAAAGGAAGAATGCTGCTTTGGCTTCACAATTTTATACAACTTGTTAAAACCTCGGGAGAATGTTACAGTACCAAGCCACATGAAATGAAAACATATGAACAGACCTTTGGGCTGCATCCCCTACTTCCACCAAGCTGCACTCAGCCCATGACTGAAGAGTATCTATCTGGCTTGGGTCAAGACAGTTTTTTGTGATCTCAAGCCCTGGTCACCAGCAAAAGTGGTTTGACCTCCCAGAGCAGTGGAGAACTGCCTCAAATCTAGTCACAATTTGTCCCTGACTCAGGTCATCCTGGGGACCTTTTGACAGCCAGTGATAACTGAAGCCCTACATGCTATGCTGTGCTCAGGAATGTGAGAGTTACCCCTGCTTGCTGACATGAACAGCTCTTTCCTAAGACCTTTGGCAGGAGACTCCTGAAGCTGGCTCTGTGGGTTTCACTGCAAGTGAAAGGAGACCAGAACCGTTCCAAGGAATCATTTCTCCTAAGAGGAAATGAAAAGAGAGACTGAAGCCACTGGCAAGCTATACATTAGACATTTTTGTTAAAAGCAGCTAGACTGCACTTTAGAATGACTACTTTTTGCTGAATGCTTTTTTTTTCTTCTGCATACATCGTAACCCCACAATTCATTGCTCCAGCTATAGACAATGCTTTTAGTTTAGTCCTCCAAAATTGAATTTTCCTGTCACAAAATTCCACATCACAACAGGGCTTAAAATACAACAGAGGTATTTAAGTGATGTTCTTCTCCTCTAGGCTTGATGGCTTAGTCACTGCATTTCAGAAGAACACATCCCACTTATAAGAACAATATTGGAAAGTGCATGGATAAAAGCATGGTTAGCAGGAATAAAAAACAGAGATTCGAGAGAGATGAACTTCCATATGACAGGCCTTTACTGGGGTCTACATAACTCAGATACTCTTAAAATGGATTTGCTTTTGTGAGCCCCCTATTCAGCCCTTAGCCAGCTGAGATCTCCTATCTCAGGTAGATCATTCCTTAGGCTGGGCTGCTCTGCTTCCCGGAGCAGGGCTAGTTACCTCCTGATCCCTCTTGCCTTCAGAGGATTAGACAGCCACTACTGATTTAGGTCGGGAGCCCATGACATTGTGCTAGGCACTAGTAAAACACATGTATCACAGTATCTGCCCCAACAACTGGAAAAACTACACATTTAAGGTAGGTTGAGTTCTAGTAGGTAATACTACTGTATTACCTCTCTTGTACATAGCCAAGTGAAGCATGCAGAACTCTGTGATCTGCCCAAGGTTAAGGACAAGTGAAGTGGGGTATTAAACCCAGAACTATTAACAGCTAGCCCACTGCCTTCTGCAGAAGGTCATTCTGCCTCCTGTTCAGAACACAGTTCAATGCAAGTTGAGTATAACCTATAACATCACTTAAAACAAAATAAAAGCTCCCAACCCTGAATTTGAAAATGCTTTACAACACAAATGCTATAAATACAGAGAGAAACCAAGAGCAAGAGCAGAATGAACTCATGAAACAGAGGCAAGGAAAGAGCGACATGACTCCAGTTGAGATGGAGAGCCGAGGAAGAGATAAAAGGAAGTCTTTCCAGATGGCTGGAGCTGTAAGAAGCCTCTTGCTTTGAAGATGGCCTTACTGCAAAGAAGAGAGAGAAGTTTTGGGGTGATAATTTGGCTTCACTGATGTCCCAGAAAAAAATTCTTTGCAGCAGCCCAGAGATTCCTCTCATGGAGAGGCAGACTGCTCGTGAGTCCTCAAATGATGTTGAAAGTGAAAAGGACCCAGTCTGTAAACTCATGCTGCACAAAGAGAGCCAGTACAATCCAGCAGAAATGCTGCAACTCTTCCGGGAGTAGCCCAATAAAGTACTGACAGCTACGTAAAGGCAGTAGCAGCACTAACGTCACAACAGGATAAATGCTTGAGCACTTACTCAGCCATCTCAGGTGGGCTTTGCAGCCTTGGCTGAATGTGTGCGGCCTCTGCTTCACTGTGATCAGTATCCTACTCTGACCAGTCTAAAGTGACCTCAGAAGTGTCTTATCTATGAATCACAGCACAGATGTATCCAGCAATTTTGCACTCCCCCCACTCACAGTTACTTTTTCTTCCTTAGCTTTGAGTGCTTGGAAATGGCTGAGAAGAACCTACAGACTAGTATCTTTTGAAATGCCTTTTAAGGGAGCTTTTTTGTCAGATTCTTCACCTGCTCTGTTAGGATGTTCTTTTAATGCCTTTCATATTTCCCATGAAAGACCATAAGCTTCCAAAGCCCCAGCATATCTGCCATCTCAGCTCTATCAGGAAAGAGCTGATGAGAATATAATTATCAGTGATGATTACAAGTACTTTACAAACACAGGAAAGCATGTTCTGCATTAATTGCTGATCTATTTCAGCCAATTTGGCACCATGACAAATGCAACTGGTTGTATCTAACAAGCTGGGAGATCAGGAATAATTCTGTTTCAGTACAGTATGTACAGGGAGAAGAATCAACCGTTAATCCCAGGTGACTAGTTTCTTTATAAATATATTAATAACATAATGGAGGGCTTTTTAATGGGATTATAACCACACAAGCAGACCCCAAGCAGCTGCTTTCCTAGTCAAAAGGAACATGGCTGACAATAAGATTTAAGAAACTGAATAAGGGGAAAATGGCAAACCTCTGGCATAGTATGCTTAAATGACCTTGCTGCTAAAAGGATTGGAACGTTGCATATATGAAAGGAAAATCAAATATGCTTAAAGCATACTCTTTGGGCATGCTCATCACTACTTTCTCCCACTGATTCTCTGTCAAAAGCAGAGAAAATGGGCAAATCAAGGAGAACTCACCTTTTCATAAACTAGGGTTAGATTTTAAAGCAAAAAAGATTTCACTCACACAGTAATGGAAGGGGCATTGGCAAGAATGGCAGGGCCCATATACTGTTACACAACTTCTGTGTTACTCTCTCTGCAGAACTGAAATAATTCTTCATTCTGAGCATCATTTAACAGTGCAATGCTGTAAATATGTAAATGTGCAAGCATGTCTGAGTATGTGCAAGTGCATGTGTGTATACAGGTTGGACTAGATGATCTTGGGGATTGGACTTGTTCATCTTTCAAGGCCCCTTCCAATCCAGCTCATTCTATGATTCTATATACAAATATATATATAAATGAATATACAGAAAAGGACAGCCATGAAGTAGTCACTGAAAATTACCCTGCAATAGTTCGAGCAAGCGAAGAAACAAATCTCCTTCAGAAATCCCTCTCGATATGTTTTACAAGACTGTTAAAACCACAAACCTAGATTCTGTCCTTGGTAATACCTGGGTTCCCTTTCTTACCGTTACTTTAACTGCTCTTCCCGGTGACAAACAACGATAGGACAAGGGGTAACGGACACAAGCTGGAACACAGGAGGTTCCACTTAAATTTGAGAAGAAACTTCTTCTCAGTGAGGGTGACAGAGCACTGGAACAGGCTGCCCAGAGAGGTTGTGGAGTCTTCTTCTCTGGAGACATTCGAAACCCGCCTGGACGCCTTCCTGTGCAACCTCATCTAGGTGTTCCTGCTCCAGCAGGGGGATTGGACTAGATGATCTTTTGAGGTCCCTTCCAATCCCTAACGTTCTGTGATTCTGTGATTCTGTGATTCTGTATAACGATGGTATTGTATCTTACTAAAGAAATAATTTTTTAAAGTTGATGGAAGTAATGAAAAACCACTGTGTCTGTATAAACAACACCTCAAAATATAATACTTATATTTTTTTGAGTCATCACTTGTTTGTCATTTGCTGGCTTGAAACTGAGGCTAGGATTTGGCTCCGTGGCTTTGAAAGGGATACAATATGGTTTTATGCACAAAAATGTTATGGAATACAAACACTGCGGTGCATAGCTGTTCTAGCAAGGACTATTTAGGCAGCTTACCCTTAGCATAATGAAAATAATTTCTCAAGTCCAGATCTAATTTGTGCAGCTCTGGAATTCTGTTACCAGAGGCCCTTGGTTCAGGGTAGCAGAATGACTTGCAAGAGAATTTAAGCACTCATTTCACTAAACTACATCTTACAACAATCTGAAATGTTTAGAATCAGCTGAAACACAGGACACTGACTCACCTAGTCTAACCAATCTACATCGCCCATCTGCAATCCACTGATACTTACAAAATATCCCTGGTGATTTCAATGGCTTGGAATCAGACCCACATGTTATTCTTCAACACCTCTTAAACTTTCAGGGCTTGACATCAGGATGCCCTGGTACCAGTCCAGGTGACATTACGCTTTCTTTCAGACAGCTGCATGGAGCACCGAGCTTGATCTCCCGTTCACCAAGCACTGTTGAGTCCATCATGGTGACACAGGAAGAGTTTAAGATACATATTTATATGTACATGCCTGCATTAACAGGGATACCCAGGTGTATAAAAGTTTAACTAGCCTCAGTTTTCATGGTTGTGATGGCAAGCTAACAAGGTTCAATAAACTCTTTTTATCACACTGTGATGGATTGTGCATGCATCACCAAATGTTGGCAAGTACCTAACAGTGTCCTCCAAAACAATTTCCAGCTGTATCAGTGCATCACCCTACAGCCTAGTAGCCCGAGTGTCTTCCTTCCTATTTTGTATAGCATTAATCGCTAATATGAAAGCTCCTGATCTTAAGTCTAGTTGGTGACGATACTTCTGTAGGGCATGTAACAGTGGATGCAGTACGATCCCCTGACACATTTACATTTTACTACTGATAAGCACTGGCTGTGATGCACTAAAAATACTGTGACTGTGGAGAGAATTAAGTGTATCTCCAGTGCCTGATTCAGGAGAGCAGTTAATGCTGTGATTAAGACCATGGCTAGTCAGGACAAGACAGCTTAAGTTTAAAGAGAGCTAAGTATGTCCAGTAGTACCATCCTGAATAACACCAACCTCCAGAATTGGGTCTGTACCAAGACTGTGGAAGGATATCCTTAAGGAACTAAAAGCTGCTACAACCTTAGCTGTCTGGTACTCAAAGGATAAGATGTGCTTTTTTGAACTGACTTTAACATAAAATGTAGCAACCTGTGTAATTTTAAACCTACATAATTTTTAAAAATCTAAAACAGAAGACTACACTCCACACATTTCTCCTCCTAAGGAAGGAACGAAGAAGTCTGCATGGGACAGCTATTAGGCACACTGAAGAACAGGCTGCTAGCAGGGCAGTCAGAGAGTAGTTATAGATGTCTATCAGAATTCATAAAAAAACCACAACTAACAAATGCTGGAATTAAAAATGAAGACTTGCAGGGGCTTTGAGCAGCACAGTATTTCAGATCAGCTTACTGAAAGCTTCAAAATATCACCAACTTCCAGTCTGAAATGCATCAGCAATCATTTCATTTTTATCAAAACACAATTAGGCTGTGGTGAATGACAGCATAAATCTTAAATAGGAAAGATACAGGATAAAAGACCACCAGGGTGGAACATAACTGTAACTTCTCCATAAAACTACATTTGAGTTCTGATCATATACACAGGAACTCCTTTAAATGATCCATCAAGAATCTTTACTAACTGACTTCCAAAGAAAGCGTTACCAATTAAGCAGGAGAAACTTTAACAGTCAATTTTAATTATGCTAAGAGATTCACCAATCCATTCTCAGCTCAAGCTGAAGTTTTTACTAGAGACAACTGGAACCAATTTACATGCTTTTATGTTGCGTCTAGACTTTAATAAATGGTCTAAGCACAGAGCGATTCTATGCCAGTATAAAACTAGTTTTCATGTATACTGAGAAACACACCAGCTTCTCTAAAATTCTCCAGTCTTTCTTTATGTCTTGAAATGCTCCCCTGAGAAATGATTGCTAAGTTTACAGAGTATATTACATAAGCACCACTGTGGGGATTGCTTGCAATACATACCAAGATAATGATGCCACAGATTGTCCTCCAGCTCATTGCTTTAATCTAATAGACGCAAAGTGTACAGAGCCAGCTCTTCCCTTTAGTGTGAAATGGGATAGCTCTTCTGATTACAAGACATCATTTTTACTGTGAATTAACCCAAGTCCATTAGGTCAAAAAATATCTAAATAATATGGAACCACCCAGGACAGATATAAATATTTAACTGGTGGCACAAAAAAGTGAGTCTAGGTAATCTTTCAAATACCTAAATACCTTATCTTTCTGATCTGTCACCCCCCCTTTCTGTACTTCTCATGGTCCTGATTAAGCTGTGGGCTACCGTGCTAATGGACCTGAGTATCCAGTCAGTCCAGCAGCACTGATACAGAGGAAAACAAAGCACCTGGTTGCTGGATAGTTCAAACATTGCAGAGCCAGCCACAGCACATGCAGTAGTACTCTAGCTATATGAGACTCACCACTATGACACCACTTTGATCATTGCTGTAGGTCACAGAATCACTTTGAAATCAAAACAGTCTTGTTAAAAATTTAATTTTAATTACCATTTAGGGAGCTCTGTTGCATTTTTTTTCCTTCTCTCCCTTTCTTGTTTTTAAACATGCCTATCAGGAGTGTGAATTTGTATGCATTTATCACTACCCTGCTGATCAAAGTTTGTTAAATTAAGAAAGATTTAATTAATTGGATCGATAAACGTTCACATACTTGTATTCAGAGGGCACTGTATATAATTTTAATTTTTAAAAATGTAGCAGTTTCTTTGGTTATTCAAAGCCTTATAAGATGTTTCCCACAGAATGATGTCAGATTAATAAAACTTCAGGGAGTTCTGCATGCCAGAGGTCTGACAACACTAGGCCTCTTCCTTCTGGAAGCAACACAAGGATTTACCTGCTATTTAACTGTATTTTAGGAAAAGGCAGCAAACAACTTTGAAAGTGCTGCACTAGCTGGGCTGCCACCAGAGATAACAGCCATGATACCCAGAAGGAGTTGTTTTCCATTTTGCAGCAACACAGAGCCCTTTGGTACAGCAACAAGTAGAGCGTGCCCCATCTCACATCGCCCTCCTCCCACCAGCCTGCTGTGCAAAGGGCTCCAGGCTGTGGGCCCACATGCTAACCTATATGGCATGCACCTACACACAGGGTCATGCATACAGCTATTGATATGGGCAACATTTTAAACGAGAGTTGCAGGGGGAGGGCATCCTCATTCCATCCCACTTGGAGGCCAATGACAGCAATAGATGAATTGGACCTGAAGTAGGATCACAGGCCAGGACGAGAGTACCTGAGGTGCAGGACAAGAGTACTCCAGTCGGTAAGTCAGTCTCAATGGGGGCCCAATTTAAATGTCCCTACACTAATGCACAGAGCATGGGCATCAAGCAAGAAGAGTGCACATGCCTATAGGGCATGACATCATTGGCATCACTGAGACGTGGTGGGATGGCTCTCCTGACTAGAGTGTAGGAATAGGCAGATATAAACTCTTTAGGAAAGATAGGCAGGGGAGAAGGGGAGGGGGTGTTGCCCTCTACATTAAGGACCAGCTGGAGTTCATGGCACTCCCTCTGGGGTTGGGTGAGGAGCTGACAGGGAGCTTATGGGTCAGGGTTAAAGGGAAGGCAGAAGGAGATGACATTGTAGTGGGAGTCTGCTACAGGCCAGCAGACGAGGAAGACTGAGTGGAGACCTTATTGCAGTCTTCCAGTTCCTGAAGGAGGCCTACAGGAAAGTTTTTTACAAGGGCAGGCAGCAATAGAATGAGGGGGAATGGCTTTAAACTGGAAGAGGGTAGATTTAGACTAGATATTAGGAAGAAATTCTTTACTGTGAGGGTGGTGAGACACTGGCACAGGTTGCCCAGGGAAGTTGTGGGTGCCCCCTCCCTGGAAGTGTTCAAGGCCAGGTTGGACAGGGCTTTGAGCAACCTGGTCTAGTGAGAGGTGTCCCTGTCCCTGGCAAGGGGGTTGGAATTAAATGAACTTTAAAGTCCCTTCCAACCCAAACCATTTTATGATTCTATGAACACATCTTGAGGATTGTCCTTGAAGCTATTCTAAACCTGCAACATAGAGAAGGACTCTTAAGTATAGTACAAATATGCAGAAAAGAAGTCTGCTTCAGGGACTGGACAGTGTGGGCAAACAGGACAAAAGGAAGGAAAAGGAAGCAAATAATAATTGAGGTTACGTATCTAAGAACAGCTGGCAGGTTAGTGACAGAGCTTGGACCATAACCTGCCAGCCCGGTTCCCAGTTCTGCTCACAGGAGTGGTTTATCCAAGGCATTACTCACAATTGCTGCCAGAATGAGTGAAGTGGACTCATACTTGGGCAGCTGGAGTCTTGAGATAACAAACTATCCCTTGCTTTCAAAGATTAATTTTGCTGAATGGCAACAATAGCTTGTAAAAATCAAATGAAAACCAAATGCACTGCATGTTGTAGGATGCTGAGATTGTATGGGTTACTGTAAACAATGTTTTGGGGAATGTTATTCATCACAGTTGTCTGTGGTGGGCAATTTTGGTTGCCTTTCAGGGGACTCACTCTAACATAGGGTCCCTGCCAACCTGAAGAAGAACTGGTCAAAGCATTGTGCTTTTCAAAGCTGGTTTTGTGCTTTTTTTTTTCCCTCCTGTCTCCCTCAGAAAGTGTACCAAACTTTGGGAAGTCACAATTATCTCTCTTGCTGAAAATAAATAAGTAGCAGTTTAAAATCTTCTGTTTCTTGCACACTTTCATTATACAGAACAATACACAACGTAAAGATTCACAGCCTTTGAGGAAGCATCATGATCTCAGCTCTGAATTTCTGAACAACATAGGTCAAAGCACTTCGCTTAGTGATCACTGCCTCAAGCCTAGATCTTGTGACTGAAATGTAGCAAGGCATTCACAAAGACATTAGTCTTGATTTACAGGTACCAATTTTGATGTGAGAATGCCACACAAAGCAGTTCCTGTCTTGAGCTTCTTGCAATGAATTGTGAAGTTAAGCTGGTTCATGGGTTTGAAATGTTCGTAATCCAGAAAGATTCTCTCTCCAATTCCAGGCAGAAATAGTGTGTAGGTGGCTTATAAAACTTCCTTTCTACAGTGACTCCAAATCTAAGCTAAAGATCAGAATCATTTGTGTTGCTTCAAAGGCTTGATTGTTACTCAGGCCAACAAGTTAGGCATGAAAAAACTATATTCAGTTCTTCAATCTATGACATACCTAAGACAAACATGGTGAAAGATTGTTTTTGTTTGCTCAGATTCTTTCTTTATTGAAATTGTAGTACCATTTTTCAGTGCAATAATTGTTTCTCGTTCTCATGCCACAGTTTTTAAATCCTAGATGCTAAAACCTGCACTTTGCTCCAGGATGCATACATGGCCAATAGTCTTTCTTTATAGAAATTCCGAAACAGGTTAATGAAATTCTGGTCCCAATAAAGTTAAAGGGAGTTTTGCCAGTCTTTGCCAGTAAAGGGAGTTTTTTAGTCTGTAGCCAGCAGGGCAATTGAGCCCCTGTGGAAACAGCACCAATTCCAGTAACAATTGAGGTACCAGTCCCAGCACCCACTGAGGTGAGGAAAGAACTCATTTTACTTGCGTAAAGAAGTTTTCTGTTACATGACAACAACTCCCCTGCAAATACAATCTTTGAAATGTGTCTAGTTTTGTGTAGGGGAGGCTACATAAGTCCACATTTCAGTGCAGCAAAAGGAGCTAGCTGTTGTTGCCACATACGTGTGCCTGTGCCCAGCAACACAACTACTCACACTGCTATTTGTTTTTGTTACGATGTAATACAAAATATAAAATACTTATATTACAACACATAAAAAAGACTACTACTACAATGACATTAACTTCTCATATTTTAGTGCCAGCAACTGAAATGGGGACCTCACAATACAACTATTTGTCTGACAAGTGTTTAAGAACTTTAAGACTTTAAACTAAACCAGTCAAGGCAGGGAAACAAATAGTAGAAGACTGAGAAAGAGGAATCGATTTACTGATGACCACACAGCAGATAGAGGCAAAAATCAGGAATTAACTGAACCATCTATTTTTTCCCAACAAATATTAATCATTCAAATGCCAGAAAGTAAGTTATTGAGTTAGAAGGTCCTTCAACTTCAGTCAATAGCCATTCCATTGCAACCTGGAGTGTACCTACCAAACAAACACACATAGGCCCCATGGAAGTGTTCTTTAAAATGCAAAGTGTTGGCTGAAGCTTCATGTTTACCCTTTCAAGTCATGTAAACCTGAGAATAAATCCACCTGTTGCCCTTTCTTCAATGAGATCACAAAAAAACTCCTCCCTTCTATTTGCAAACAGCTTAATGGCTACCAAAGAACAGTCACCAATAAATGTATTCCAAACAAAGATTAATTCCTGATTAATCACTGAGATGGGTTAAATCAGCATTAAGGAAAACGCCAGCCACTGAAAAGTGAGATTTTTCTGCAGTAATTTATTGCAGCCTTCCATGCTGACGCTAACTAGAACTAGAAAAAAGAAGCTTTAAAAAATTGGGGGAAGTGAAAAGTGGTAAAAATGGAGAAAGTAAATCACACAGAACAAGAAGATAGACGGGAAATCAGGAAAGATAACAGTAATGACATGACCAAAGTATACATTTAGTTAATAACCTGGGAGTGGAAAGAAAGGAATAACATTCAGTGCTGTGAGAAGTCAGCTCTGAATAAGTCATCTGAAAATAGATGAATGCCATCCAATTTTTTTAATTAACAGTGTCAAACAAAGTAAAACAGATTTATTATCAATTATAATACCTTAATACCTTTAACAACCCATTTTTCCTCAAGATGTCCTTCACAACTTTCCTATGATTTTTGAATCCATACACTAAAATAAACAGTTGGTAAGCATTCCTTACTGTAAGTTCTGCCTGTAAACAGTCTCAGAATGGAGATATCAACAATTTTCTAGATATGTAGCACATTGGCTTCACTGAAGGTGCTTCTGACATGTGACTTTGAGAGAAACTCAAGATGAGCCCTATATAATCAACCCTTTGCCATCTACACTGTAATAAATACATAACCAACAAGTCAGACTGAGGCTGGTACAGGGTCAAATCCTCCTTCTTGGGCCTCAAGATACAGGGGAGCAGGAAGAAGAGCTTTGCACCACAGCTTCTTTCTGGAGACAAGGGAGCAGCACAGGCTGACTCACAGTTCCACAGAGGTAAGGCAGAAAGAAGGAACCTCAGCAGATGGATGAGTTGCTACATTGTGGAGAATGGAGGATGGTGTCCAGCTGAAGATGGGAGGGCACACAGCTTTCTCCAGGCTAAAATCTCCTGGTTTGAGGGAGTGAAAATGTATCCAAGAAAGCAGATGTTGAAAGAAGGAAGGCCTTCTTCCCAAATTCTCATGGGAAAATCCAGCTTCTCATTAGTTAACAGTCTGGAGGGAAACCTTTTGACCTGGCCTAGCCATAGCTAGAGCTGGTTATTAAATACTTTTCTCTTCCCACCCAAACTTCAGCAACACTATCCTTAATAAACTATAAGAAATATAAACCAGCATGCATTTTAATGAAAATCAAAAACAACTGTTGCCCTAGGCCAACAGCCTTGAGCTAAACATTCTGCTTAAGTAGCACAGCAGAATTATGCTTCTTTATCTTACTATTTAAGCAGAAACAAACTTTTTTATAGTTAGAAAAGAACCCCACAACACAAAAACTAACAAGTGCAAGTATAAACCATATAAAAAAGGGAAAGGGCAATTCAAAGCCCTGTGGGAGATGACCCAACACAAGAGTATGATCCCCATGTTGATCAAACACCACGAGCTGAGCTCTGGACTTTTTTGGTAAAAGCTCCATGAGCAACCCTTACAGGCCTTCTGTTGTGCTGCACCACTGTAAATTGAATTGTTGGCTAACTATATAATATAATGTACTGTTTGCAAAGCCACTGAGACTTGGCTTTGCTTCACTCCTGTTTTCAGCTGTAAGAGTGTGGCAATTAAATTCAATGGAAGAAAAGGGGGATTGGACTAGATGATCTTTTGAGGTCCCTTCCAATCCCTAACGTTCTGTGATTCTGTGATTCTGTGAAGAAAAGGTAAACTATGGAATCCAGATTTTTTTTTTCCCCAGTGTGTTTTCCTAAATAAGACTTGCTAATGCTGTATAGACATTCATGGGACATTGTTTGTTGCAGCAGTTATGGTGACATACTTGTAATATTTGTTTTGAATTGACTATAATGATAAACACATCTGTCTTATGCAAGGAATGCTATTTAAGGATTGGAGAATGATGCCTTTTACTTGAAGAATTAGCTCAAATTATGTGTTTTTCTTGGACTTTTTCTTTCTATTTTTAATAAAGCAAGGCAAGATTAGGAAGGGGAGAGAAGGAGAGAGAGAAAGAGGGAAGAGAAGGGAGAGGAAGAAATAGAGGATGAAAAAGTAATCAAGGAAGTGGTAAAGAGGAAAGAAGGGAAGGGAAGGGAAGGGAAGG